>NC_081353.1:62255027-62324480 GCF_029784015.1 Lycium ferocissimum
ATTTTTCCTTTTTTTATTATTTTAAACCCCTGTCTTTCTTTATTGTTTATGCCTCTCATGCTCAGTACATTATTCGTACTGACGTCCGTTTCTTGGACGCTGTGTTCATGCCCACAGGTAGACAGGGAGCTGAGCTTGACCCAGATCCATAGCCCTGACAGCTGGTTGAAGGCACTCCATTGTTCGGAGGTGCCTATGACTAATTCTTTTGTTGTATATATATATATATATATTCATTTTGGGTACGACGGAGCCTTGTTCCGTCTATATGTAGAATATGTCAGTAGAGGCTCGTAGATACGCAGTGTGGGTTAGATGGTCTCATGAGATAACATTGTACTGTATACATTACTTGTTTTGGCCGGAAGGCGTCTGTATATAAAGCACTTATGTTCCTATATAAATCATGATTTCCTATAATTCATGCATTAGCGAGCAGAGAGCATCAATAGAGTAAAATGAAGAATAGAATAAGCGGTGCTCGTGGTTAGCCTCGGGTACCCGTCGCGGCCCCTAGCTGGGTCGTGACACCAATTAAACAATAGTTTGTCCTTGAACGGAAAAGAAATGAAACGAAGGGAAGGTACTTGACAGGGTAAAGAGCTGGGCATATATACTACGCATATCAGCCTCAGTCTCCGATGTAGCCTCCTAAACATAATGGTGATTCCATTGAACCTTCGCCAAAGCTATCTCCTTTGACCTCAAATTTCGGACCTCCTTATCCAAAATGGCTACTGGCTCCTCCTAGAAAGACCGATTCTGATAGAATGGGACTGAGTCCCACTGGATGATATAGGACCCGACTAAAAGGTTCTTCAGGATGGACATATGAAACACTGGGTAAACACCCGACAAACCTGAAGGTAACTCCAACTTATAAGCTACATCTCCAACACGACGAAAGATCTCAAATGGCCCAATGAACCTCGGGTTTAGCTTGCCCTTCTTCCCAAATCTCATCACACCCTTCATGGGTGGAACCTTTAATAAAACCTAGTTACCAACCTTAAATTCCAAATCATAAAACTTTCGGTCCCCACACACCTTTTGGCTACTCTAAGCCTCTAGGAGCTTTGCTTGAATTAACTTCACCTTATCCAATGACTCTCTCAACAGATCGATACCCCAAGGTCTCATATCAAAAGCATCAAACTAGCCAATCAGAGATCGACATCTCCTCCCATATAAAGCCGCGACGGAGCTATATAAATACTCGAGTGATAAAGTTGTTGTATGCAAACTCTGCCAAAGGTAAGAAATGGTCCGAAGTCGATCACACATGATCGGAGCATATCCGCTAAAACCTGAGTTGTGCGCCTATCAGTCTGTGGGTGAAAAGTTATACTAATATCCAACTGAGTCCCCATCTCTTTCTGCAATGTCCTCTAGAAAGTGAATGTGAACTGAGTGCCTCTTTCGGAGATAACGGAAATGGGCACCCTATGCAATCAAAAAATCTCTTTGATGTAGATCTAGGCCAACTTCTCTACGTTGTAGGTGGTTTGAGCAAGAATAAAGTGTGCAAACTTGGCCAACCTATCCATGATAACCCAAATAGTATCAAACTTACCAAAAGTCTTCCGTAGACCAACGACAAGGTCCGTGGCTATCCTCTTCCACTTTCACTCTAGAATGGGCATCCTCTAAATCATACCCCCTGGTATCTGGTGCTCATACTTAACCTACCAGCAATTCAAACACTCGAAAACAGACACAACAACATCATGCTTCATCTTGCCTCACCAATAATGGTGTCTCAAATCAGGGTACATCTTTGTTGCACAAGGGTGAATGGAATATCTATAAATGTGAGCCTTATATAAAGTCATCTTGATAAAGTCACTAACTGGAGGAACACAAAAATTCCCCTTAATCCTCAAAACTCCCTCACTATCCCGAATCACCTCCTTGGCCTCTCCACTTAACACTTTATCACGAATCTTGCATAATTTCACATCTTCAAACTGTTGTGCCTTAATCTGTTCCAAAAGAGATGACCTTACCTCAACACAAGCCAAAACTATGCCTGAATCTGAAATGTAAAGCCTCACCATTTCTTTTGCCAAGGTACGAATGCCCTGTAAGCCTGCAATGCATCTCTCCACGACGACGATCGGGCCAACCCTATACTCGCTTGCCTTCCGCATCAATGCATCCGCCACAACATTAGTCTTGCTCGGAAGATACATAATGGTCACGTCATAATACTTGAGTAACTCCATGCATCTGCGCTGTCTGGAATTCAAGTCCCTCTGATAGAACGCATGGTGAAGACTATAGTGATCAGTGAAAACCTCACAATGAACCCCATACAAGTTGTCACGACCCAACCCCGTAGGCCGTGACTAGTGCCCGAGCTGGACACTCGTATACGCCTGTTAACTATAATCAGCCCACAACTAGCATTATAAGAAACTCATATATAAAAAGGCAAGACGTCGTCTCAAAACTGTTGCATATATAGATATATCATAGCAACCTGTCTCCTGAGGAGTTACAACTTTCAATAGATAATATCACACATAAGCCGGCAAGGCTATCATAACATGTGGGAACACCCCAACTATATACATACGCAGGGCGTCCAGCACTACATACAGTATCCCAAAACATATATATACATACGCAAGCCGACAAGGCTACCACTACGAATGGGAACGTCCCAAAACATAAGTCATACAGACACAACTGAACAACAACTATACACAACCCACACATATGTCTACAAACCTCTAAGAGGTGCAACAGTATCATATGACGGGACGAGAACCCCCGCCCAAGTACCCCCCGCTAAGCTTATATATATACAACAAAAGGTTTCTTACCAAAAATATAGGCTACCGGAACAAGGAGCACTTCAAGATAGGAATAGGTATCCTAAGTCAGGCGGATCACCAAAACGAGCGTACGTACCGAGGCATGAAAGGCGACCCCCCCGAAGAAAGGGCGGCGATAAAATATGTCTTTTGAGTATATAAAGCATGAAATATAGTAATCCGGATGATAACCGAAATAAGAAGTACAGAAAACAAGTACAATGACCAGAATGCCAAATACTTGCTTTGAAACACAAACCATGCATGTTAATATCATATATATATATATATATATATATATATATATATATATATATATATATATATATATATATATATATATACCCGGTCCATTATAGGACTCGGTGGACATGGTCGCCGCCGTCTTTGGCGCCATAACACGACATACTCTGGAACACAAGATAACTTCGTATCACAGCATAACTCCATATCACAGCATAACTCCGTATCACAAAGATAACTTCATAACACAGCATAACTCCATAACACAGCATAACACCATAACACAGCATAACACCACAACATATATATAGTACCCGCCCTCTCAGTGAGGGACTTCCTGTGAAAGATGTAATAACGAATGCACAAACGAGTAGTGAGTAATCATAAATCATCTTTTGAGACTCAATAGATAAGTAGACTAATCAATGCTCGAGTATCAGGACGATAGTCATGTTCAGTACTCTTTGAATACCATTATGAACTACATCAAAATAAGGACTCAGGGATAATAGACATGTATTAAGTTAATCCGGAGTCGGTTATAACAAAGTTATGGACATTATGCATTATAGAATCCTTTAAGAATAGGAACCTTTACGCATCATTTACGATCCCATCATACAAAGACTCGAGGACAATAGCTCGACTATATTAAGAATCCTAATATCAAGAAGTGAATAGGAATCATAAACATGCCTTTAACTTATGAATACGAGTTACCCCAAAGCTCATATCGTATCTTACTTACATCTAAGACATGCCAAAAGAAAGAAGGGATAGGCTTTACATACCTTTAGCGTTTATACGCAACACAACCCGTATCTGCTTTGCCTAATAGTACTTTAACCTATATTAAGATGTCAAGAACTACGATTAGGCTATGAGGGAATTCGAAACGCATTCTAACGTTAGTAACTCCTTTCTAAATAATTTGACGACATTTCCTTTATTTAAATCAACCACATATCAAGCCACCAATGATCATGCGTTTAAGTGCTAGCCCGAGACCATTCAAACAAAACTCGAGAACACTTCGAACAACCCGCACAATATTCAAAACAGCTCAACCAACATACAATGCAACCCGCAATCTTCCCAACTCAACAAGAACAACCATAACACATTCTTTTCTTCCAATTTCACAAATCATACCAACAACCACACGTTTAGCAACATCATTTATATAGATGCAAGAAACTATATTAACATCATATTAGCTTCTACAACTGTCACACCCCGATCTTACTAGGGTGTGATGGGCACCCGACCCCATATTCGGAGCCGAGCGAACCCGCCTTGACCTACATACTTTCTTTGGATTCTTAGCTCAAACAAAAATAAAATAAATAGTAATACTTTCAAAATCTTTTATTGCTTCCGATTAAACACAATACGTAAACATAAGGACTAGAACACAATGTACTATGAAAACACATCGGTTAGTGGGACCATTTTCAAGACCGACACACTATACCCACGACTCGTACGCAAAGTCTCTAACTCGAACATGACGTCATAACATAGGACTCTTGACCCGGCAACTCTCCGCAAATGGAGATGCAACTCCGCCGGAACATCCGATATAATGGCTTACGATCGTCCGGGTGTGCCGCGCGGCATGAACGCAGCCCCCGAAGAAGAGGGGTCGGTACGAAGCATTGTACCGAGTATGTAAGGCATGAATAGTAACATAGTATGAAAAGTAGAACATGTCATGTAAAAGAGTATCCTGAACATATGAGATGTATCATGTGTAAATCTGTAACCTGTACATGTGGAACATATCTTGTAAGGCTGTAATCTGTACATATGAAGCATATCGTGTGAAGCGGTGACCTGTAAGTGTGAGTGTCTCTTAAGGCGGAATCATGCATGCTTAATGCTGCGGAACGTGCAGCCCGATCCGGATACTATCTTTGCCGCGAACGTGCGTGTTCTCGATCCATATACATTTACACATATTATATTCGCTGCGGAACGATGCTGGCTTCGATCCATATATATATCATATTGCCGAGGAACGTTCGGCCCGATCCATTTAACCTCATCTCCCGCGTCCGGGATGGTAACATTATCCAACCGAATGTGGCTATCGTCTATAGCGCCTCACCTTTCCCCATATCCCCATATCCCCATATACATTTACATATATATATATATATCTCATATAAGCACTTGCGTGGAGAGCCCAAAAGAAGGTCATGTATATATCGGAGTAGACGTAAGGTCGGTAACTCCCGATCGTATTATAGAATAATCATAGGTGCTTTGCCTCACCTTGAAGGAACAATTATAAGGTGAGACTTTCAATGAAGAGTAACATCACGGAAACACAAAATAGGATCATAACACATCATTTCATATACTTTGTAACCTTAGAATAATCATTATTCAAAAATAACTTGACATTTCGTATCGTCGTATTCATGGTAAAGACATATCCTTGACATGTTCATCATCGTCATCATAAAACCATAGTCGTCGTTTTAGTCGTAAAACTATCAAAAACGTAAAAAAGCGGGATTTTGGAGAAAATGAATATTTTTGAAAACATTTATAAACTTTTTAAGAAGAAAAGTCATGCTTTAAAATCATAATTTCTAACTTTTGAAATAAGGACGTTATGGGAGCATTTACAATATTACACCATATGATTCATGCCATAGAAGGAAAGAGCTTAGCCTTAACATACCTGCGCCGCGCCTTACTAGCTACGCCTATCCATCCAAATTCGTTGCCGCTAGTCTACATTCAAGACGATTGACACAATCATTAGATTCATTATCATGTGCCTCTCTTAACCCTTCAAATACATTTACTTATAATGCGCAAATTTCATGAAGATTCCCCTGTAACTACACCGTCCCGAGAATATGGCTCGGCCCAATTCATCCATTAACAACAATCCGGGAATTCAACCCGGCCAAACTATCAACAATACCAATAATTATTCTAGCAACACTTCAACATTCAATTCTATTCAATTCAATTCACATGACTTTCAAAACGATTCAATCAACATACTAATCCATCCAACATTTTCCAACTCCAATAAAACCAATAACAATACGTTTCCTTTTCTTCCAAATTCATGAAATATAACAACCACACATTAACAATATCATTCATGCAAATATAAGAAATCATACTAACATCACCTTAACTTCTTCAATAATCCCCAAAAAATTTCCACTCTAATTTAAACCATTAAATCTTCATTTAACATCATAGAATCCACAACACAACAACCAAAATACTAAATAAAATTAGCTCATCATACCCCACCAAAACAGCCCCCTATACGGCTGCCACATCAACACCGACAAACGAATTTATATCGCTATTTCTTCCGTTCTAATCCGCTAAATCTTTAAATAAACTTGTTAACAATGAAAAGGAGCCTTCATATTACCTTAAGTAGGCAGCCACCACATTGTCACTCTCCTCCTTGGTTGATTTTTAGCTCAAATTGAAGACAACGCGACGTACGACACTTTTCTCTTCATGGGCTTCGGAATTCGGGGCTCGGATTTTGGTCAAAATTGGGTTTTCTTCTCCAAGGCTTTTTATCTATCTCTCTCTCCAGAATTTTCTGGTTGTTTCAGATCTTAAAATGAGGAGGGAAGGCCTGAAATATCACTTATATAACATGGGTCATGGGCCACACCCGGTTGGGCCCGAGGTTGGGCCTAGCCCACCGAACTTTTAGTCTTAAAACGTACATATCTCCTTGTACCGACGTCACACGGAACCCACAACCTATGGTTGGAAAGATAATTCACTTATCTACAACTTATATTTCTTGGTATTTTTCCAAATTCCAAACTTATTATACCGTTTTTGCCTCTCGAAGTCAGGTCACCCGAAAACGTTTTCTTAAAAATATTCGTTTGAAGGACTTCCACTTTGATTCGGCTCAAGGGTCCTTCTTGAGTTGTGTTCAACTTTACATGTGTGCTTCATATAACTTGTCACATTTCCCAAAAAAAATCTCGATGTGTGGGCCCCACCTCGGCCATCGCAAATAATTCGACGTACGAAAATACGAGATACAACACTATCAACGTGAGTTTAAATTATGTAGCAACAACATGATTGTCAATTTTTCTTGAGGAAGCACGTGTCACGCTCATGCTCTAAAAATGCGGGGTATAACAACAACAGCCCACAAACAATTACAACTCCAACTTGAATCATTAAACCTTCATTTTCACCATACAATTCATAACAACAACAATCAAAATACCAAGTAAAATCAATTCCCAATTTCATGCACAAACAGCCCCTATACGGCCTCAACACCAACATACATAATTCCATGATTTTCATTCATTTCTACAAGCTACAACACGTTCAAACCATCCTTAATACATGTAGAAGGAGATTAAACCTTATCTTAACACTTGACTCCTCAACTTGACTAGAATTTGTGCCTTGAATTTAATACTTGTTCTTGCTATCTAGGATCAATCCCACGTTGTTGTACACCTTCCAAGGGATTGAAATACTTGAAGAAAATTATTTGGATCAAGATCATAAACTTGCAAGAAATCAGCCATGGCCGTGGGCTTTCAAGAACTTCCATGGCATGTTTATGGTTTCTTTTTCAACTAAGACATGAAGATAAATAGGTAGAACATTTTAGGACTTGATTGGCCATGGAAATCATTATTTTTCTCAAGATCGCCCATGGTCTTCGAGGTTTTACCATGGTCGAGTTCTCTCCCTTGAATTCCATTTTGTGGATGAAAAATGAATGCTTAGTCATCTTTTCTATTTATATATGACCTTCATAGTGGTGACACATGTCCAACCCTTGACATGTGTCCCATTATCCTTCATGGACCAATCATATCCATCCACGTGTTGTGGGGCTCACTTAATGGTCTAATTAGGCTAATTAATTATAATTAATCACTAATCCCCACTTAATAATTTAATCATGGTTAAATTAATCCCTAATCTCCATTAATATTTCCATGCCAAATAAAATTTATAAGCAACTTGTGCACTAAAACAAAATCGGAGGTTAAAAGTCGCTACCTCGTATCCTAAAATAGTTTTGTCCTTAACTTGTCACGATTGGCTTAAAATATCCCAATGTACAAAAATACGGGATATAGCACAAGTAGTGCCTTCAAATCTTCAAAGCAAATACCGCCGCCGCCAAATCTAAGTCATGAGTGGGGTAGTTCTTTTCATGAATCTTCAATTGCCTCGAAGCATAGGCAATCAGCTTGCCCTCCAAAGACCAACACACAACCCAAACCTATACGTGAAGCATCACAATACACCATGAAGTCCTTCCCCTCGACTGGTAGATATAAAATAAGAGCCGTAGCCAACAAAATCTTAAGCTTTTGGAAGCTCTTCTCGCACTCATTGGACCACTAAAAAGGCACATTCTTTTGAGTCAAATGGATCAAATAGAAAGCTATCGAAGAAAACCCTTTCACAAACCGACAATAATAGCTGGAAAGACCTATAAAACTCTGGATCTTGGTCACTGATGTGGGCCTAGCCCTATCTCAAACTGCCTCGATCTTCTTAGAATCCACCATAATCTTATCTTTAGACATAACATACCCCACCAAACTACATAATAGAGCCAAAACTTGCCTTAGAAAATTTAGCATAAAGTTCCTTTTCCTTCAACAATCCAAGTATAATCCTCAAATGTCTCTCATGATCTTCCTTACTTCGCGAATACACCAAATTGTCATTAATGAAAACTATGATGAAAGAGTTCAAATATGGCTTGAAAGAGCCATTCATCTGATCTATAAAAGCAATTGGGGAATTTGTAAGCCCGAAAGACATAACTAGGAACTCGTAATGACCATAACTAGTCCTAAAAGGCATCTTAGGAATATCCTCGGCCCTAATCTTCAACTGGTGATAGCCTGACCTCAAATAAATCTTGGAAAATACTGTGGCTCCCTGAAGCTGGTCAAATAAATCATTGATGCGGGAAATAGGATACTTGTTTTGGATGGTAACTTTGTTTAACTATCGATAATCAATACACATCCGCATTGACCCGTCATTTTTTTAGCAAAAGCACGGGAGTGCCATAAGGGGAGACACTCAATATAATGAAACCCTTACTCAAAAGATCTTGTAAATGTTCCTTCAACTCTCTCAACTCGGCCGGTTCCATCTGATATGGTGAAATAGAAATAGGGAGAGTGCCCGACTTTAGATCAATACAAATGTTGATATCATGATCAGGTGGCATACCTGCCAAGTCTGTAAGAAACACCTCCGCAAACTCGGTCATAACCAGCACAGACTCCAGTGACGGAGTGTCGGCGCTGGTATCATAAATATGGGCTAAGTAGGCCAGACATCCTCTGTCGAATAACTTTCTGGATCAACGGAATGAGATAATCTTTTTCGCGGAGGGACTGGAAGTACCCTTCCACTCGTGTCTATGAATACCCGGCATGGCAAGCGTGATTGTCTTGGCTTAACAGTCCAAAATTGCATGATAAGAAGAAAACTAGCACATGCCTAAGATAACATCAAAATCTATCATATCAAGTATCACCAAGTGTACTCACGTACTATAACCCATAAACGTAATTGTACAAGATCGATAGACTCGATTTACCACTACAAAATCTATGACTGGAGTAGACATATGAATATGTACGTTAAGTAGATCACAAACCATATCCAAACCCATAGAGAAATATTTAGATACATAAAAGAAAATGGAACTCGACTCAAATAATACGAAAGCCGCCCCGTGACAAACTGAAACAGCAATTATGATGATAGCATCGGAAGCCTAAGCTTCAGGCCTGCTAGGGAAGGCATAACAATGAAACCGTCCATCATTAGCCTACGAACCACCCTGAACTGACTAAGCCCCGCCCTTATCGGGATGATGTTCACCCTTGTCGGACTGAGATTCGCTTCTGCTAGGCTGGGGATCACCTCTACCAGATGAGTGACTACCTCTCCTAAGCTGCACACTGCCTCAACCAGAAGACCCACCCCCTATAAATGATGGCGCTGAAGGCCTGGAGGTCTGATATGGAGTCCTCTGCCTACTCAGTCTAAGTTAGGGGCAATAGATCCTAATATGCCTCGGCTCACCACACTCATACAAGCTCTGTCGTGTACAGCCTGCTGAACTGAAGCTGATGAACAAGTATGTCTTCCATGATCTGAGAACCTATAATAAGAACCCCTAGACTGACTATCTAGAAGAGTAACGGCTGGGACCTGAAGAGCCCCCAACTAAAGTTTGAATAGCTGGCTGAATGGGGCGACCGATGTGGAACTAGAGCTCGTCCCATAATGGCCCTGCCCTCTTGAAATAGTACCACTGAAACTACCCCCTTTATGGCCCCTTCTTATCCTTAACCCTACCATAACTATCCTGCCTCAATAAATCAACCGAAGTGACATGATCTACCACATCCTGAAATAATACGCCTGTGTTCACTAACTGCAAAGCCGCCAACTTCAAGGGAATATTCAACCCTTTGAAAAATCTCCTCACTTTCTCGGTCTCTGTGGGAAGCCACTGAAGCACATATCTAGATAAGGAACGAAAGCGGGCCTTATACCCAAAGAACGGATGACCCTCTCTCCTCCAGATGACTGAACTCCTAACGTCTCATATCCCTCAAAGTACGTGATATGTACTTCTCCAAGAAGATTTGATAAAACCTTGTCTATGGCAATGGAGGCAACCCAACTAGCTTGCACTCGACATATGACCTCTATCAAAGCTTGGCATCACCCATTAACTAGAAGGACACATAATCGACTCCATGTGTCTCCACAACCCCCAGCTTGTGGAGCCTCTCATGAAAATCAATAATAAACTCATAGGCATCCTCCTGTGGAGTGCTGTAGAAACAGGAGGCTTTATCTTGGTGAACCTCCCAAATAAATGTTGCTCTACGTGAGTCATGACTAGACCTGCCATAGGTCTAGAAAGGAAATACGTGGTCTAGAAAGGAAATCTAGTCCGAGAACCACATATATATGGGAGCGGCGGCCGCATCTGATAGTGCCGTTAGAGCATAGAACCTCTCTGGAATCTGATCAGTCAATCGAACTCCCTGACCATCAGGTGTAGCTGGTAGAACACCTGCCTGAGTTAACCCCTCAAGAAGGTTCAACACTTGAACCGAGGTATCAAACAAAACTGTAGTATCAATAATATCGTGTTGAGCTGGTCCCAGCCCCCCCTCCTCAAAGAACTCATCTTGATGATTCACCGATGGCTCGGGAGACATGCATCTAGCGCGGGCCTGACTAGCGACGGGTGCCCTGCTCCTCTGCCACTACCATGGCCACAGCCTCTAGCTTGGCCCCTACTACGTACCGCGGCTCCAGCGGTCAGCACTGGCACCTCATCGATCATAATTACAGCACCATATGTGAAAGAAAAGAAGGAGAAATCAGACACCAATTTGAACAAACTAGATGCCAATTAGAACAATGTAGCACAAAAGGAATGAAAGAATGGAGTTTTCCTAGTGTCCCATAGCCTCTCGATGATAAATACAAACGTCTCCGTACCAATCCGCAAGAGTCTACCAGACATGTTCTTGTACTTGTGAAATTGGTGAACCTAGAGCTCTGATACCAACTTGTCATGACCCAAATCTCGGTCATGATGGCACCCACACTATCCCTCCCCCCCTTGGTGGGCAAATATCCCCTTAAACATACGCTTAATCAATTTAAGAATTGAGCATCAATAATACAAGTAAACATTAAAAAAATTTTAACCGTACATAATCATAAAGTGAGGAATACTAAGTCAAATATATCTCCCCAAGGACCTGAAGTCACAGTACAAGAACAACTAATCCACTACAAGTCTAGAAATATAATAACTATCTAAACATAAGAGAATAATGTCTAATGGATAGAGTAGTAGACAATAATAAATAAGATCTAGGGCTGCATGCTGGCAGGTAGCTCACCATCCGATCTCAAGCAAAAAGCCTCGGGGCCTCGAAGTAGATCCTGTCTCAAACTCAACACTCAGAAAAAATGCAGCAAGAGTAGTATCAGAACAACACATGCACTGGTAATCATCATAGGCCGACTAAGATTAGTTAACGCATATGTAATACAGAAATCAACAAGTAACCAGATAAGGTAATCGACAATAATCAACAAGCACAGAATGTCTCAAATAATCAAGTCATAACCTATGTTCAGCTCCTACTCCACAAATCTGCCAAGTCTATAAGAATTGCTCAACAACAGGCAACACTCAAGTGAATCAGCAATAAGAATCCGATAAAGTAATATGCAATGCGCTGATATGAAAACACAAAAAGATGGAATGTAATGCAATGCAATGGACAATATCTTAAACCTGTACACACATGCTATAAACATTTTTTGCTTTAATATCCATGAACTATGAGGGAACTATAGAGTCCATGTACTAGCCATCTCGGAGAGATAACGGGTCATGACACGGGCACTATATCAGGTAGAAACCTTGAACTATAGCAATAAGTCAGACTCAATAGAATTTGATCAATCCTATTTTCGATCGTTAAGGTGGAGAACTGAATCAATCATGATACTTTCCTCTTTCTCTTTCTTTCCTTTCCACATTTGTTTCCACAGCTCTTTCATCATGTATGAATTTATGAATGTAAGAAATGAGGAATTACATGCAATCGATGCAAATAAATATGATATGGAATTCAGAAGTACCATAATGACAAATTAATCCTTACACGAGTTATCAAGACTATCATGGAAGCATATTAGATATTCAATCTCAATCACAACAAATAAAACTAACACATTCCACGTCACCACAACCACGTAGTCAAGTACAGCACATATCACTTATTGCATAAAGTACGGCGACAAGCCCACACAATCAGAAATCATATCAAGCTAGTGGATTTAACACCACAACCATGCCCTAAGGCCTATCATGTTTTCCCCATAAATAACAACATAACGCATGTGATGCATTAATCAAAGTCTATGAAGGGAAGCTGTAACCTACTCGAAGCCGAACACGTGCATCGAACCCGTTAAACCCGGCCTTCCCCTTCCAGATAGCCTTTGCACGCTCAAAGTTTAACAATTAAATGATCTACATTTAGCTGATCTACATTAGACTATGAATATAAAGATATACATATTTCTATGCTTAAGAAAAAACCCCAAAATAACCCTAAAAGTGACCCCGAGCCCACAAGGGTAAAATAGAAAACTAAAAGTTGGAAAAGGTTAGTCCGAAGTTCAAGAAGTTCAAAGACTAATCATCAACACCAATTAGTCCCTAATTAGCATTAATTTCATCTATAAAATAAAACCCCCAATTTTCATAATACAAACCCGAGCAATTAGAAGAGATTCAACTTAGCAACTTAATTCCCCAATGAATAGAAGCTTAGAGATTAAGGCACCCTCCCATAAACTCATGAAAAAAGGAAAGAAACATAAAGAGACAATTTAGGGTTTCTACCCATCTTCCCAAACTTGCCAAATGAAGACTAGCATGTAATCCAACCTTAAATCATAAATAAATTAAAAAAAAGTGCAAAGGAACTTACCCCAAGATGTAATCACCCAAAAGCTCTTCAATTTTGCCTACAACACTTTCTAAGTTAAGAATTTGGTGAATGGAAGGAATGGTTCGAAGTTGGGAAATAAGAAAGGTTTCTGTTCTGCGATGTCCGCATCCGCGGACACCTTATCGGCAGATGTGGACGCTTCTCTGCGAAGGGGACTTCACATCTGCAAAGTAACTTTCCAAGTCATCCCTTCATGTTTGCGAGCCAAGTCCTGCATGGGCGGACTCGCAGATGCGGAAAGAGATCAATTCGAGAAGAATAGTTTGGAGCTAGGATGATTAAGGTCATTAAATCATTCCTCCAGTGTTGAGTAGAATAGTTACTTCTTACGCTGAAACAGAAAGATATTCTACTCAATCCAAATGATCTTCTCATATGTTATATTATTACTTTTTAATAATGACAAAAGGGGAAGAGTGACATAAGGTCAAAAGCGGTTCAATTCAATTCACAGCACAGTTTGTCATTATCAAAAAGGGGAAAGTTGTTGACAATATGATGTTTTGATGATTGACAAAGTGAATGAAATGCCCAGCTACTAGGAATTTTTAGTATATAGCATGAAGAATGATTGACTGAATAGAAGAACTGAACAAGGTAGCAGAGGGAGATAGATGACTCAGTAAAGAAGCAGTTCAATGAAGAAGTAGAACAAGTGCGCAAGCATATTCTTTACCAAAGAGTCATTACATGCAGAAGAGGGATGATCACAAGTCATCAGGTGCATTGGTTGAATGATCCAGCAGCAAAGAGAGGTGAAGTGACTCAGACTCAGAAGACAATGTTCATAAGAAAGAAACTGTTCAGATGAAGAGTTTGCAGCCACATCATGTGAATCAGGTTAACAAAAGAACCAGGTCTACAAACATGTCCCATCACAGAGTAAGAACAAAATCAGAAGTCAAAAAATGAGTCAAGGTTGAAGGCACGATTTATTCCAAAGAATAAATAAATGCATGTGAAGAAAACAGACACCGAGTTTCTCATGATCAATGAAACAGGTCCATCAACATGTTCCATCATCCATACCAAAAACATACTCAAAAAGAAGTTAAAAGTATAAACGTGAGAGGGATGATGAAACATGCTTGAGAACATGTTCTATCTCATGCAGTGCATAGATTCAGAGGCAGACGAACCAGGTGGATGAAACAGGTTCATGAACATGTTCCAACGAGGATTTACATAATTTGGAAAGAACTTACCGGTCAAGTATGAAAGATTCCTTGCCATATTTATAGGGATTAGTAAGCCTCCTACACGTACAAGGACTCTACTAGGCAAGAATCGAAATACTACACAAACCCTATTACATGTCATTGACCGACTAGGAAAGGGTCTTGTGTTAACCGACTTGAGTAACTTCAATGTTATAAATACTCAGGTCTTTTCAAGAAGAAGTTTACGCACCCACACAGAGAGAATTCAGAATATATATTGAGGAGAGGATTTATTCATCATATTCAAGAATCCGGGGTTGCGTCCCTATTAGACAGAGAATGATCGATGGAGCTGTTCTACTGAATAATGTTTTCCGATTCTGAATTCTAGACTTGTGTATTAGATTTGCTCTATCGAGTTGTATTCTTATCCACTTACATAGAAGCATACAAAGCAGATACAAACAATTGTTATAAATTTAACTTCAGAGTGTGTTTCTAAGATAGGGATTAAAGTGTAGTTCCTAAGTTACAGGTCTTTAACGTGAATTTGCAGTTGGCTCATTGTTGTAGTGGAGTTGGGGAAATCCTACAGGTCTGTAGGTCGTGGTTTTTATCACATTTTAAGCTGGGTGGTTTCCACGTAAAAACCATGTGTCCTTTACCTTCCTGTTTGGTTTATTCTGCAAACATGTTTACATAACAAGATAGGTAACGTGTTCTGTCCTTAGGCAAAAACTAGGTAAATATTAGGATAGACACTTAGGTCGTGCAAAGCTAACAACCACCCATCACTATACCTGCGGACCGACATCCACAGATGCAGACTCGTAAGTGTGGCGCACCAGAAAATAAGAAAAATCTATTTTTCACCAAGTTCACCTCAAAACCCGAAACTCATTCCCGACCTCCCAGATACAACCCAAACATGCAAACCACTCAAAACACACGCTACGAACTGACTCGTGCCCTCAGAATTCCCAAAAGAGATCATCTTGATCCGGTCAACCAGCAAATGCCTAAAATATGCTTTTCAACAAAAATACCCTTGAGTGCCTCGGGAACTAAATCAATCATTCACCCTAGTTATAATCAACCTTCCTGACCAAATGGAATTGACGAAGTCCTAAAAAAGACTCATTCACCCAAGAGTGAGCTATTGAGCAACACTTTTTCACTTATTTAACTTAAAAGCTTCTGAAATCCTCAAAATAAATCACGACTCACTTGATTATCTCGGGAACCGCGCTACGCGTCCTCACGAGTCAAATACTCTCTAAAAAAGATAGGGGAAGGTAGATAGTGGAAAATGGTAAAATGCCATAAATGATCAAACGGGTGTTACATCAGATACCAATTAAACAATCGTTCATCCTCGAGCAGAAGAGAAATGAAAATAAGGTACCTGAATTAGTAAAAAGCTAGGGATATCTACCGCGCATATCGAACTCGATCTCCTATGTAGCCTTCTCAACAGGACGGTGCTTCTATTGCACCTTAAATAAAGTTATCTCCTTCGATCTCAATTTTCTCACTTGCCTCTTCAAATGAAATATTCTGAATCGAAATGAATTATATAAGATTCATTTGAAAAGTACTTCTTCAACATAGAAACATGAAATACCGGGTGAACACCCGCTAAGCCTGGTGGCAAAGAGAGCTCATAAGCCACCTCACCAACACGTCGAAGAATTTCAAAAGGGCCACTGAACCTCGGTCTAGCTTTCCCTTCTTCCTAAATCTTATCACACACTTCGTGGCTGAAATCTTCAATGGAACCTGGTCACCAACCATGAACTCCATATCTCGAAGCTTTTGATTTGCATATTGCTTTTGTCTACTCTGAGCAGCAAAGAGTTTTTCTTGAATCAACCTCACTTTATCTAAGGACTCTCTTTGCAAATCGGTACCCCAAGGTTTCAACTCAAATGCATCGAACCAATCAATCGTAGAGCGACATCTCCTATCATATTTGGCCTCGAATGGAGCCATGTTAATACTCAAGGGATAACTGTTGTTGTAAGAAAACTTCGCCAAGAGGAATACCTGGTCTCATTGACCATCAAAATCGATCATACAAGCCCGCAACATGTCCTCTAACACTTGAATTGTCCTCTTGAATTGACTATCTGTTAGCGGATTAAAAGCAGTTCTAAGATCCAACTGAGCTCCTAATTCCTTCTGTAAAGTCCTTCATAAATGGGAAGTGAACTGAGTGCATCTGTCTGAAATGATAGAAATAGGCACTCCATGTAATCGAACACTCACTCTAATGTAGATCCTAGCCAATTTCTTCGAATTGTAGGCAGTCTGAATGGGAATGAAGTGCGCGTACTTAGTTAACCTATCCATAATAACCCAAATAGCATCAAACTTGCCAAATTTATTCGATAGACCTACCACAAAATCCATAGCTATCCTCCCCCACTTTCACTCAGGAATGGGTATCCACTGAGTCATACCATCTAGTCTCTGGTGCTCATACTTGACCTGCTAGCAATTCAAACACAGAGAAATGAACTCCATGATGTCCCTCTTCATCCTACCCTACCAATAATATTGTCTCAAGTCACGAAACATCTTTGTAGCACCTGGATAGATGGAATAGCTGGAACTATGAGCCTTCTCCAAAATTAACTTAATCAACCCGCCAACACGAGGAACGCAAATGCGCAATCCTCAAAACAACCTCATCATCTTGAATTTCTTCCTTGGCCTCCCCAGTCAACCTTATCTCGAATATTACACAATTTGACATACTGGTGCGCCTTAAATATCTAGTCGACCTCGCCTCAACACAAGTTAGAACCTTGCCCAGTTCTGAAATATCAAGTCTCACCATACTATTAGCCAAACACTAAACCTCCATAGCTAAGGGGCACTTCTCAACAATCAAATGCGCCAAGCTACCTATACACGCTGCCTTTCGGCTCAACGCATCAACTACCATATTAGCCTTGCCTAGATGATAAAAAAGGTACTGTCATAATCCTTGAGCAACTCCATCCATCTACACTGCCTCAAATTTAGATCCCACAAATTTAACATATGCTAAAGACTACGAATATTAGTAAACACCTCTGAACGAACCCATCTAGGTAATGTCTCCAAATATTCAAAGCAAAGACCACCGCCGCCAACTCTAAGTCATGATTGGGTAGTTTTACTCGTGGAACTTCAACTCTCTTGAAGCATACGCGATCACCTTACCCTGTTGCATTAACACAAAGCCCAAACCAATTTGAGAAGCATCACAATAAATGGTAAAGCCTTTCCTGTAATACATCATAAATTCAGATTAGGTGTGGATGTGTTAAATAAGTATTACTGTGACATTTTAGACATGTCAAGTACTATCAGGAGGATTTTGGGTAGAAATATGTTATATCTCATATTTTGTACGTCGGAATATTTTTTAAGTTGGTTGCGAAGAGTTATGGACAAGGCTATCTTTCGACTTTGTTGTAAGGCATAAGTCACTTATGATTTCATTGGATGGAGATATTAAGGAAAATTTGGGGTAAGAGTGAAATTATGGAAACTAATCTTTCATGAAACATGGGGCCAAAAGTGAAGTTTTGGAAACTTGAAATTCAAAAAAAAAAAAAAAGAGGGAGATGGCCGGCCACATGGAAATGTGGGCCATGGCCACATGTATTAATTATATATGCATGTATAAGATGACCAACTTAGTCATCTTCATCATTTGTTGTCTAGAAATTTCAAGAAATATGAAGAAAAGAAAAAAAAGAAGAAGGAGAAACGGTCAAGAGGGGCTGGCCGAACCAGCCCCATAAAGTGATCATGAGAAATTGTTTTCTTCAAGCTTTCATATCAATTGGAAGGTCCTCGTCAACATGGAAGGGTTGTTGGAGCAAGAAAAATATCCGTTTGTGCGATTGGGGAGCCTAGCCGAGTGAAGAAATTCAATGGAAAAGATGAGGTTTAATCTTCCTTACATGTTTAAGGATGATTTGTGCATGTTGTGATATGTAGAAATGAAGGAAATGAATGAAATTATGATGTTTAAGTTGTAGCCGTGTATTGTTGTTGTGGCCGTGAATGTGCCATGTGTTGTAGGAATGATGAATTGATGTTATTTAGTATTGTGGTTGTCATAAATTATGTGACAAGAATGAAGGTATTGAATGGTTTAAGTTGAAGTTGTGGTTGTTGTGAGTTTGGCCGTGTGTATGTAGTGCTATGTAGGGATGAAGAACTCATTTTATTTAGTATGTTTGAGATGTTGTGTTGCGGATTCTATGATGTAAATGAAAGTTTAACGACTCAAATGGAAATTATAATCGTGTGCGGGCTGTTTTGCTAGCTAATGTGAATCAAATATGCTTTCTTGTATTTATGGCAATAATGTTGTTAAATGTGTGGATTATTGATGAATATGGAAGAACGAAATGTATTGTTGTTGTCTTATTGAAATTTTGGAGGTTCCGGGTGAAGTAGGGCATTAATTGGGTTGCTTGGAATATTGTACGGATTGTTGGAAATGTTCTTGAATCGTGTTTGAAAGGTTTTGGATTGTTATTTGAATATGCGATCGTTGATATTAGTTTGGATATATGAAGTTGAATTGAATATATATGAACGTCGTCAAATTATGTAGAAAGGAGTTATTAATGTTAGAATGCGTTTGGAATTGCGTATTGATATCGTTTATATGGTTGTTGGTGTTGTTGTTGAATATTTGGCCGAGTTGAATTCTCGGGGATGTCCAATTTATAGGGGAAGTGCTGCCGAAATTTCTGTAGAAAAAGTAATGGCTTGGAATTGGATTCTTCGATGTTGATGGCTAATTTTCGATGCCTACTGATGTTATTGTAGATCGTGAGAGGTCGAGACGTAAGTTCGGAGTAGCTTAGGAAGCGGCTAAGGTATGTAAGCTTAACCCTTCTTTCTTTGGCATGTCTTAGTGAAAAGTAAGTTATGACACGTACCCCGAGGTAATTCTACTCTTGCGATCCGAGCGTTTTTATGGTTCTTATTTGTTCCGTTCCTTGATATTCATATTCTTAATGTAGTCAAATTATGGTCTTTATGTTTTTCACATGAATGGTTTTCAAAGATTGCATAAAAGTTTGTTTTCAAAAAGAGTTTGTTTCCTAAACGATTCCGAAACTACGAACGTCCGTAACTTTCACAGAAAGGCTCGGATCGCTCCGATTTGTTCGTAGAAAGTTTTAAAGTGAATAATGTTCGCCACTTTCCGAGACGGACTCGGATTGGTTTGGGATATAATTATAATCCTTATGGTTTTTTTAACACGTTTATGATATGCTATGTTTCCGAATAACGTCCAAAAGACATTTGATATAACTATTGTCCGATTTCTTAAATGACATTCCGTTTAGACTACTTCATTGAGTCTGTGAATATGATTTTATGTGCATATGGTTTCTCACTACTCTGCTCGTGCAAGCTCAATATGTCTTTCACCGAGTCCCGGGCCGGGTACGTATTCGTGCAACTTCTCTGCATTGTTCACCGAGTCCCTCACTAGAGAGCCGGGTATATATATATATATATATATATATATATATATATATATATATATATATATATATATATATAGATGGGGATGGCGGCCGGCAGCCGAGATGGCATACCGAGTCCCTTGCTAGCGGGCCGGGACACGCTATTCACCGAGTCCCTCACTGAGGGACGGGTACGGTATGTATATATATGTATATCTGCATGCATACATGATTATGATATGATTTTACTCACCGAGTCCCTCACTAGAGGGCCGGGTACGTATATATGTACGATGATATAATGATACAATTATGATATGATTTTATCTACCGAGTCCCTCACTAGAGGGCCGGGACACGCTATATGTATACATGATGATTATATGATTTCGATACACATGATAAATCTTTTCGAAGGCAAGTTTATGATTTTCCGTATTCTTCACTTCAGTATGATCCCGCTTACTGTATTTCATGCTTTACATACTCAATACATATTTCGTACTGATCCCCTTTCTTCGGGGGCTGCGTTTCATGCCGCGCGCGTACACCTGTGATGAATTGAAGATATTATTAGAAGATGTTCCAAAGGATTGGCGAGCTCCATTTTCTCCGGAGTGCCGCCGAGTCAAAGCATTATGTTACGGATTCATGTTCTATGTTAGAGACTTTGCGAGACAATGTCGTGGGTATAAGATGTCGGTTATGTACGCGGCTATGTAAGCCGATGTGTTATTATGCGTTGTATTATAAGTTTTATATGTTACGATTTTATTTGATTTGAGAAAAGATAAAAAGCATATTACTCTTCGTAAAATTTTTGTTATGTATTTGTGTCATGAATTGGAAGCCAATGTGATTATGAGTATTATGTGAGTCAGCGGGTTCGCTCGGCCCTAGATAAGGGTCGGGTGCCCATTACGCCCTAACAAAAATTAGGGTGTGACAAATTGGTATCAGAGCGGTTCGTCCTAGGGGTTGTCTACAAAGTCGTGTCCGGTAGAGTCCTGTTTATGGTGTGAAGCGCGCCACATTTATAAACAGGAGGCTACGGGGCATCTAGGATGGTTACTCTTCTTTGACATATTAGATCGTGCCATAGAGCCGAGTTATAGGAAATGAGATTCCTGACACTAACCTTTGACTTTAGCAGAGAAATGGCGTCAACGGAAGAAAGCGACTAGCGACATTGGAAGCTACGAAGTACGCAGGTAAGTAACGGTATGAAAGATATATGTCGGGCCAGATATGAAAGTACGATTGAAACACAAGTTGAAGATTAAAAAGGAAAGTAAACAAGAAAGTGTGACGGGTGCCGATTGAGTTGGGCATACAAGGTATGTTTATTATTTTTGTACTGTCGATGATGTTGGGAGCCCTGTGAGGCCGTGATATGATGCGATATATATATATATATATATATATATATATATATATATATATATATATATATATATATATATATATATGCGCGAGGCATTGTTGGTATTTCCTGTGTACAAGTTTTGAGATAGTAACAGTTACAGAGGAGACTCTGCCGAAATTTTCCCAGAAATAAAGCGAAAACGAGATATAGATTTGTAATATGTCTTGGAAGGTCGTGCCAATAGTAATGAAAAAAAACAATTGATTGACTGAGCTACGAGTATGGCCGACACCGAGAAAAAAAAAAGTTTATTGCTGGATTGAGGGTAATGTTAATTAGAAGGTCTATATCGACGTGATAAAAAGGGATTTGGAAAGGGCTTGTAATCCTAAGAGATGATTTAGAGAAGACTGACAAATCTTAACAGAGAGTTATTTAAGGTACCGATTAAATTGATAAGCAGGGACGAATTACGACGAGCTAATAGCTAAAAGAAGTAATAGTACAATTAAGATAAGAGCGCAGGGGGAGAAATTGCGACGGGTATGAATGGATAAGACAGCCTGTGAGATATTGAGAATAAAGTGAGCCAGAAAGGGTAAAGGATTAAGCAGTGTTATATTATCGGGTTGATTACGAACAGGATGTAATATGAATACAGCGAGGACTATTAAGGAAATAAGTAAGGCCTAGTGAGAAAGCGGCTAAAGCTATGACGTGGTCTATATAGCTGGAATATAACGGCAAGTGTGAAACGGAAAAGTGAAATACAGAACGAATAAGAAAGGCTTGTCAAGTTCTGTAGGAAAAGTTTGGAATAAGCACTACACAACAGTGGCAATGACAGCGAGTGTAAGGAAAAAAAGGGTAATCGGAAGAAGGAAATAAGAAGAGAGTGAGATAATGGTATAGTAATAGACCATGACACGCGTAGTTAAGGACCTAGGTGCCAGAAGTGACGGGACGGTAAAAGACTCGGATATAGAAATGACGAAGAACGAGGTAAAATGAGAACAGAATCCGGAGGGCGATGACCGGGTGATTATAAGTAGCGGAGATCGGGGTGTATTCCTCACCGCTGGAGATCTGGGAGTTTAAGACGGAAAAGTAGTCATGTCTAGAGGTGAGATGTGAATATTGAGGATCAAAGGGAGTTGAAATAGAAATTGTGAAGTCAGGAGACTAAGAAACCCTTCTAATTCGGAGGGAAACGTGTTATGAGGACGTTTCGAAATCCGTTAAGACTTCGACTTACTCTAAAATACGTGACAAAGGTGATGCGGTAGGGTGGACGCAGTTATACGAGCGTTAAAGCGTCGTATTTCATCGGAGTTCCAAAGTTAAGCGTGCTGAGGTGAGAGCAATTTCAGGATGGGTGACCCCCCTGGGAAGTTTTCTGAAAGTTCTACAAATTCAGACGCAAGAAGTAAATGAGGAGTTAGAGTGACTTAAGGATAAATTAAGGGTCCGAGGAGTGGGCAGAAACCCAAAAAGGTCACGCAGAACGAGGCAAATTGGACCGATAAAGAGGAAAAAGGTACGTCGCAGCTCTGGAATTAGGGTGAGTTGGAATAGTGTTTAAAGGTACCTTGGAAGCGAGATAGTAGAGAGTATGTGTGTATATAGGTATGCATAAGATATCCTGTACATGGCTAGATCAAAGGACATATGCATTCCGGCGACCAACGTGGCGGTATATGGAAGGCACTAATCGGACAGAATAACGAGGTTCAAGTGGGAAAAAATATATAAAGAGTGCAAATGTTACAAGGCAAGCTGATGTTGTTTTCACTACAAGTTAAGCTTGGAAAGTGTCAATGCAACGACATTTGGAAAGGAAAGAAAATGAGTGAATGAACGGCGAGGGAATTAAAATGTCGGGATAAAAGTACCGCTTAATTGAGATTGGAAATACGGATTTAGGGCAAGGTAAAATTGGGCGTTAGTAGAAGTACACCCCTAAAGGGGGGAAGCGAGGGAGAGAGATGCAAGTGTAAGACAAAGACAATCGACGCTACGATGTCCCGGATACGAATGCTTGGGCCGCAGGTAAAGTTCTTTGCTGAGACAAGCTAGGGAGATCGAAAAGCCAGCAGTAAAGGGATCGAAGTCAGGATAATAATCGAGATGGCACTGAGAATTAATTGTAAGTATCCGGAATAACATGATATTAGGAAATGAAGACTTAAAGAGGGGATATGACAAAGGAAGGTAACGAGTAGCTTACGGAGACATTGTGAAAGGTAGTACGGCTATACGGGATCAGAGGTTAAGATGTAGGCAATAGAGTCGTTTTTAGCAGTAGAAAGTTTCCTATGGTAGAAAGTAAGAAAAGCAGGGAAAAGAAGTATGACAAGGTAGACTCCTAGCAAATGCGAGTACGGGAGTAAGATGTGGAATGGTACGAACCAGGAAAAGGAACGATCGTGACTAAGATTAAATATGCAGGTCGTGCGAGGGCAGTCCTGTTACCTATGAATATTTATACACTGGAGGTGAGACCAGTAAGTGCTTAACGAGAAAAGTTTAGGGTCGGTAACAACAATACGGTGATAATACTTTGGGTGCATTAAGGAAAGATGTTAGGATGGGTTGAGATAAATTACCGAGGTGGAACTAGTACTGAGAACGAACAAGACATGCTTATGGTTGAACCAAAATGTATTCCGGTGCTGGTGGTAGGAGGAAAGAGGCAAAGATAAGGTGAAACATAAGGATTAGTGAAGCTACGTTGAGGCGGTTCTTAGAATAATTCGACCCCCTGCGTACATTCGGGTAAGGATTGCAACATCACGTGTGACAGGAAAGTTGAGAGCAAGATGCGAGCAAAGGGAACGATAGAAAAGTTCGGATTAAAGATAAGGTAATGACATGAGACAATGTGCTGAAAATGTAACAAGATGAGTAAAGAAAGATTGTAAGACGATTTAAGCAAGTGATCAGAACTAGTTGGCCACAAAAAGGAGGGCGAATTTATACGCCAACTTCTTTCAGAATTGTATCAGCTGATAAAGGTTAAAGTAGGGAACGGCTATTAGTAGCTTAGAAACGACAGAAATCATATGACGACAATCGGTATTGACACTTAGAATTCTAGACTGGCGAATGGGTATGCTTGAGGATATCATCTGTGAAGAACGTAATCAGATTCGACAAGAAGGAAAAGCTTAACTCGAGATGCACCGAACCTTATTACACTAATTGTAAGGCAAGAAGGTTGCGTGCTAAAGACGTAGCTTCCGTTAAGGCACCGTGGCGGAATAATAACAGAAAGGAAATGACTTGCGAACCTGAGGAGGAAATGAAAGAGAAATATGATTGGTAAATGAGATTGCATGTTATGGTGGTAAAGGAAACCCCCCTCGAGATCCTTAAGACCCTATACGACTAATTGAACATTCGAGGACGAATGTTCTAAAGGGGGGAAGGATGTTATATCTCGCATTTTGTACGTCGGAATATTTTTAAGTTGGTTGCGAAGAGTTATGGACAAGGCTATCTTTCGACTTTGTTGTAAGGCATAAGTCACTTATGATTTCATTGGATGGAGATATTAAGAAAAATTTGGGGTAAGAGTGAAATTATGGAAACTAATCTTTCATGAAACATGGGGCCAAAAGTGAAGTTTTGGAAACTTGAAATTCAAAAAAAAAAAAAAAAAAAAGAGAGAGGTGGCCGGCCACATGGAAATGTGGGCCATGGCCACATGTATTAATTATATATGTATGTATAAGATGACTAACTTAGTCATCTTCATCATTTGTTGTCTAGAAATTTCAAGAAATATGAAGAAAAAAAAAAAAAAAAAAGAGGAGAAACGGCCAAGAGGGGTGGCCGAAACCATCCCCATAAAGTGTTCATGAAAAATTATTTTCTTCAAGCTTTCATATCAATTGGAAGGTCCTCGTCAACATGGAAGGGTTGTTGGAGCAAGAAAAACATCCGTTTGTGCGATTGGGGAGCCTAGCCGAGTGAAGAAATTCAATGGAAAAGGTTCAGGTTTAATCTTATTTTACATGTTTATATATGATTTGTGCATGTTGTGATATGTAGAAATGGATAAAAATGAATGAAAGTATGATGTTTAAGTTGTGGCCGTGAGTTGTTGTTGTGGAGTAATGCCATGTGTTGTAGGAATGATGAATTGATGTTATTTAGTATTGTGGTTGTCATAAATATGTGACAAGAATGAAGGTATTGAATGGTTTAAGTTGAAGTTGTGGTTGTTGTGAGTTTGGCCGTGTGTATGTAGTGCTATGTAGGGATGAAGAACTCATTTTATTTAGTATGTTTGAGATGTTGTGTTGCGGATTCTACGATGTAAATGAAAGCTTAACGACTCAAATAGAAGTTATAATTGTGTGCGGGCTGTTTTGCTAGCTAATGTGAATCAAATATGCTTTCTTGTATTTATGGCAATAATGTTGTTAAATGTGTGGATTATTGATGAATATGGAAGAACGAAATGTATTGTTGTTGTCTTATTGAAATTTTGGAGGTTTCGGGTGAAGTAGGGCATTAATTGGGTTGTTTGGAATATTGTGCGGATTGTTGGAAATGTTCTTGAATCGTGTTTGAAAGGTTTTGGATTGTTATTTGAATATGCGATCGTTGATATTAGTTTGGATATATGAAGTTGAATTGAATATATATGAAATGTTGTCAAATTATGTAGAAAGGAATTATTAATGTTAGAATGCATTTGGAATTGCGTATTGATATCGTTTATATGGTTGTTGGTTTGTTGTTGAATATTTGGCCGAGTTGAATTCTCGGGGATGTCCAATTTATAGGGGAAGTGCTGCCGAAATTTCTGTAGAAAAAGTAATGGCTTGGAATTGGATTCTTCGATGTTTATGGCTAATGTTCGATGCCTACTGATGTTATTGTAGATCGTGAGAGGTCGAGACGTAAGTTCGGAGTAGCTTAGGAAGCGGCTAAGGTATGTAAGCTTAACCTTCTTTCTTTGGCATGTCTTAGTGAAAAGTAAGTTATGACACGTACCCGAGGTAATTCTACTCTTGCGATCCGAGCATGTTTATGATCTTATTTGTTTCTTGATATTCATATTCTTAATGTAGTCAAATTATGGTCTTTATGTTTTTCACATGAATGGTTTCAAAGATTGCATAAAAGTTTGTTTTCAAAAAGAGTTTGTTTCCTAAACGATTCCGAAACTACGAACGTCCGTAACTTTCACAGAAAGGCTCGGATCGCTCCGATTTGTTCGTAGAAAGTTTTAAAGTGAATAATGTTCGCAACTTTCCGAGACGGACTCGGATTGGTTTGGGATATAATTATAATCCCGATGGTTTTTTTAACACGTTTATGATATGCTATGTTTCCGAATAACGTCCAAAAGACATTTGATATAACTATTGTCCGATTTCTTAAATGACATTCCGTTTAGACTACTTCATTGAGTCTGTGAATATGATTTTATGTGCATATGGTTTCTCACTACTCTGCTCGTGCAAGCTCAATACGTCTTTCACCGAGTCCCGGGCCGGGTACGCATTCGTGCAACTTCTCTGCATTGTTCACCGAGTCCCTCACTAGAGGGCCGGGTACGCTATATATATATATATGTATATATATGATGATATGATGATGTGATGAGATGGGGATGGCGGCCAGGATGGCATACCGAGTCCACTTGCTGATGCGGGGCCGGGACACGCGCATTCACCGAGTCCCTCGCTGAGGGCCGGGTATATATATATATATATGTATATACGCATGCATACATGATTATGATATGATTTTACTCACCGAGTCCCTCACTAGAGGGCCGGGTACGGTATATATGTACGATGATATAATGATACGATTATGATATGATTTTATCTACCGAGTCCCTCACTAGAGGGCCGGGACACGCTATATGTATACATGATGATTATATGATTTCGATACGCATGATAAATCTTTTCGAAGGCAAGTTTATGATTTTCCGTATTCTTCACTTCAGTATGATCCCGCTTACTTATTTTCATGCTTTACATACTCGATACATATTCCGTAAATCCGATCCCTTTCTTCGGGGCTCGCGTTTCGTACGCGCGGTACACCCGGATGAATTGAAGATATTAGCGAAGATGTTCCGAGCGGGATTGGCGAAACTCCGATTCCTTCGAGGCTTGCCGAGTCAAAGCATTATGTTACGACGATTTGTTCTATGTTAGAGACTTTGCGGACGATTAATCGTGGGTATAAGATGTCGGTTATGTACGCGGCTATGTAAGCCGATGTGTTATTATGCGTTGTATTATAAGTCTATATGTTTCTATATGTTACAGATTTTATTTGTTTCGAGAAAGGTAAAAAGCATGTTCGTTTCGAAGAACTTTAGATTGTGTATTTGTATGTCATGATTTAAAGGTCCGACGTGATTATGAGTATTATGTGAGTCGGCGGGTTCGCTCATTTTAGGTAAGGGTCGGGTGCCCATCACGCTACACGAGAAATTAGGGTGTGACAAAATATTCCTTTAAACATGCAAATCCATTACATTCTTAAACCATCTTTTAGGAAGGCTCCTTCGTGTCCGAGGGAAACCGTGTCGATATGATTACACGTTTATCCCTTTATATATACCTCTCGAAATTTGGAAATCTCTTAGCGTCGTTGCGAGGCTTGATCATTCTTTCTCTTTACTTTCCATCCCTTTATTGGTGATTACTATCCTTTAGTCCCGCTTATCGAAGCACATTCTCTAATACTACGCGTTTATCTTTTGTTTCCATACAACCACACTTTATCACTTTCGTATGCCTACCTTCAAATCTCATTCAAATAGTCCTTTTGCCTTGCTCGTCGTCCCTCTTGGAAACTTCACTCTCCCTCGTTCCTTACATAAGACATTAATCCTTTTACTTTCTATATGCTCGCTTCTTCCTTTCTGAATTATGGCGTTAGGACTTTCCAATTTTTAACTTTTTGTAGTGAAAATAGTAGCAACTTACCTTGTAGCCGTTTGTTACTTGAACCTACCACTTGTTTGATTAATGCGCCCGTATATAGCAACACCGGTTGTTGGGACACACATACCAATTTGTGTATTTGATCATAGATAGGATATCATGCCTATACGTATATGTGGTTACTATTTTTTACTTACAAAGTATCTCCAATTATAATCGAACACAAATCCCAATTCTAAGTACATGATGCGCCTGCTACCCATATTGCGTCTAAGTATGTATCCTTCGCAACCTCTTAAGGTTTCTAACCTCACATACTCCAATTTTTCTTTAGGCTACTACGAACACCTGCATCTGTCCACTATCTACGCGTTGTAAGACTTTTTAGTATACTTCCCGGGGGGCAATCCCACAGTATTACTCTCGCTGACGCTTAACCTTGGAGTGCTAATGGGATCCGGTGCGTTAGTCTTTGCTGGTATGATCACATCCGCCTACTGCGTGACCTTTATCACGCAACCTAGAACAAGCTGAAGTCTAATGGATTAGATAAATTCTCGTAATGTATCTCACTCAGTTAAAAGGATTATTACTCTTTCGACGACGGAAATGCTATTTTAGCCTTTGGAACTCCCGATGACAAGCCATCAATCAACACATACCATTGCTTTCCATTCCTAAATTTTACGATTCCTTGTAGCGGTAAAGCTTCTTAGCCGCGATTATCATAAGTACTTTGGTTATTGATCCATGAGAAACTTCCATTTGTCGACTATCAATGGTATCTGCAATAGTTGACGCACGTAAGAAGTTCAATAAAAAAAAAGACTCATATACACACATGCTTGATGCATCCCTCCTCTCGGGCGGCTTGAAATTTCACGAGGTTCATTGTCGCGAACATTTCGACCCGATGCAATATGCTTGAATCCTTTTCTTGTGATCTTATCTCTAGTTTACTTTCATGGCTTCTCCTTGCATTTTCCTTAGCTCATCTTGCTTCATAACTCCCTATTACTTTTCAATTGCCCTATTGTCGGGTGTCATAATTCCTCCAATACCTTAGTCTATCCTTGTGCTCATACTCAAGCTTACTTGTTTCCCCCCTTAAATGTTTTAACTTATAGTGTTGTATTTCATTGCCATTCTCGATCGAAATTTATGGGGATACTCGAAGTAGTGATGTGCCCAACTATCTGTCTAGCCGGAATAGTACTTTTGATTCCAATAACGTGCCGATGTCCCTTGTGGCGTAAATCTTTATTTTATCATCCCGTATCAACGTGTCTATGCTTTCCTTTAATCAGTACGTAGCAATCATAGACGCGTAGTGCTGTTTATCTCTTAAATCCTTGGTCCTCGTCCTTAAATTTTAGGAAAATTTTGACGAGTTTCCCTAAACTTCCTATCCAAATCTTGCGCGGCCCGGAAAATACATACGATGCCTCGCGGGGTCGAATATACGTACGTAACCATCTTAGCCTCGCGGGGCTCTCGATATCGAACGAATGCAAAGATGACGAAACTTACCTCACGCGTCACAACTCGGAATATACTTGAACTTTTATCAATCGTCCTTGTATATTTCCACACAGTTGCTTTCTCTTCCGTTTCATTAGCTATGACTGATAATACTATGACATTCTTACCATATCGACTCGCAATCCTTTTTACCATTACTTACCTGCATCTTTGTTTCCTTAAATCTACATCGTCTGCAATCTTACAACCAAACTTATCATTAAATTATACACGTAACTAATTCCCCCTCTTTACGGTACGATCAACTTATCTTGATTATGACCAATTTATTCATAGAAGATGCGCGTATTGATGACGTAATTTAAACAAAGTGACTTACTGCAATAATCCTAGTATCATCATCTCTTCCTTTATAAACACCATTCTTCTGTTTGAAATCAAGAGTTGGTACAAGAAATTTCATTTCCTATGACTTGGCTCTCTGCGCGATCTAAGATGAGAAAATAAGGTCAATCATTCTGCAATGCCTTGCGGCTGCGTTTATAAATGTGCGCTGGCAAAACGGGACTGCACCGGACACGGCTTACGGACAACCCTAGGGCAGGCTTCTTCCGATACTAATTTGTCACCTTTACCCTTGGTAAGGCGTGATTGGCACTGACGCCTTCACAGCCAAAGCCGATCTAACTTATAACTTGTATTCCTACATGTCTCGAATGGCAAAATAAGGCTAAGGCTAGATGCGAATGTAATATCATGTATAAATATATGTCCAATGGACCTACGACAACAATATAACGGCCAAATGAGAACATAACTAAGCTATACGGAGCGTCTGGAAAGCCTCATGAACATGACCGAAGTATACAAGTAGGGACGGGGCCCGTATACCTACGAGCAATCGTACTACTCGCATTTCTTCCACTCATTTCCTTATAAAACCTTTCGATATACCTTATGTACATCCTTCACTCATTAAATATACTTAGTAATGCTTGCTCCTTATATTCCAAAGTGGTTTTACATAACCCTAAATCGACGTACTTATGTTTCAAATTTGATAAGTGCTCTTTGAAGATACGGGGGTGTAACAATTACCTGACCTACAGGTCATGGAGTTGATAATACCTAACCTTCGGGTCATGGAGGTGTTACCTGACCTACAAGTCATGGAGTTGATTATACCTGACCTACGGGTCATGGAGTTACTTATACCTGACCTCCGGGTCATATATTTGATTATGCACATTTTATGAGTCATGGAGTAATCTATTCACGACCTTTGAGTCACGGAGTTATATCTATAAGGGTATATTTACCTTTCCTCGAGGTGAGAGGCAACCCCAAGTAAGAGTACCTCCGGATGCTTTCTTGAGATATCAGTACGAGTTTGTTATTTCATTTCAGTTGTTATATGGCTTTGCATATTCGGTACATTATTTCGTACTGACGTCCCTTTTGCTTGGGGATGCTGCGTTCATGCCCATCGTTCGAGTAACCCCGGGAGCCAGGCCAGTCCGACCTGTGGGCTTTCCACTCGGCTACGGTTAGCGCGCTCACTTGGTTCGAATTTGTCGATCGGCCTTTTTGTATCTTATTCCCGACTGTGCTTGTCTATGGGTATGACGGGGAATTAGCATCCTGTCATTTTAGCGACTCGTGTTCCCTGAAGTGCGTAGAAAGTTGTATGTAGTTGGGATGTTATGTAACCTTGTTGGCTTTCAGTTTTTTTGTTCAGCTACATAGCAGCCTCGTCAGCTTGCTCAGTTGTGTATACATATTTCGGATGTGTGTGTTCCCAGTTCGGCCTCGCCGGTGTTACACCTCGAAAAATTTCCCGTTAGAGTATAGTGAATAGACTGAAGGGCATAGCTGATATACGATGTTTTGATAAGTAAGAAATAGCTTTTGATGACCTAATCGAGATTTCAAAGACATTTAAGGTAAGGAAGAAAGTTGTTAAGGAAAGCAAGTTATAAGTTGCGTGTCGAGCAAGATTTACGAGTATAGAGTTAATGATGTTTTAACGATGCATTGGAGAAGAGTTATAACGTCCCTTAGACTAGTAATGAGGTGTCAAACAAGTGCCAACAAGGTTCCATAAGGATTGGAGATCAAACGAGTCAACGAGAATGATTTCGGAAGAGCGGGCATTATACGGCCCGATATGCGCGTATGTCTGGCCGTATAATCGACCCGAATAGCACATCTCCACGGGCCAGATCTATGGCCGGACATACGATCGATATGAATTTATACGGACACGTATGTTGGTCCGTAGGGTATGGTCGGGCAGTTACTGAATGATATAGGGGCCATACTCTCATTTATTTCGTTTCATTTCTCTTCTCCGCGACTCAAGAACCCTCTAGAATTCTCTCCACTCTTCATCCACAAGAACCCAAGAGAAATTGATGATCAACCTCATCAAACTAACAAAATCAAGTGTATGAGACACGTTAAGGATTCATCTGACAAGAAATCCCGTTGGAAGTGAGTTAGGGTTTGGTGCGAAGGTATTTCCACTGAGGCTTGTTCCTACAACATACAGGTAATTTTTATAGTATTTTATATTGTTGTTTAAGGTATTGAGAAGTTGAAACACTTGGATTGTAGAAGAATATAGAAAATGGGTCATAAATGTGGGAATAGTGTCATTGTTGAGTAGTAGTTTGGATTGAATCATAATTATTGATATGTTGTGATTGTAAGTAAGTTATGAATGACATTTGGAACATGGGATATGTGAAAGAACCACGATAGTGAACTATGATCGTATTGAATATGGAGTTGAAGTGAAATTGTGAAATGTGGATAATGTAAATGAATGATGATTGTTGTTTATGATATCGTGATTGTTGTTATGAATGTTTGGGAGTTGATACTATGGAATATGGAGGATGTTGTATAAACAAAGGAAATCTTTGCTTGATTTTCCCCAGCTTTAGTAAGCATGTTATATAATCATTTAGCTAATATTAATACGAATTCTCTTGAAGGTAGAAACGCGAGAATCGAAGGAGAACGAGCAAGCGATAGATTAGTTAAACGAATAAGGTATGTGAGGCCAGTCCTTTCTTTCTAAGGCACGAATCTTATGGTTGTCTTTGAGTTTCTATGCATGCATTATGATGAGTACTCATAATCGGTGATATTATACCACGCCTATATGGTGGACGGACACCACTAAGGCGGGCGACGTATACACCATGCAGATGGCGTAGGCGGACGCCTGTAGTGGGCGGCATGAGATGGTACCGGACGGGAAGCCTGGACGCGAGAGGATAATGATTATCACATCGTACCTATATGGTCGGAGGCCGGCTTATACATATATAAATACGTGATATGATGATGGTTATGAAGTAAGCCGGCATGCATTATTTCTTTTATAATTGACGATCAGTTTCAAATTGTTCCTCGTTTTGATGCTTCCTTGTTTCGTTGATGTATAATTATTGTTCATGCCTTGCATACTCGGTACAATGTTAAATCTTGACGTCGGGTCCCACATCTTTGAATGGCTTGTGTTCATGCCAGGTAGACGGGAGGTGATCAGGCTTGTAGGACTGTTAGCTAACTTGAGAGCACTCCATTGTTCCAGAGGTGCCATTGATTATTCTTTTGAGTATATATATGTTTTGGGCATGTTGGGGTCCTACCGTCCCTATGTCTAGCACTCCAGTAGAGGTTCGTAGATGCGTAGTTGTGGGTAGTATGGTCTCACAGTTTCTCATTGTATGTATATATATATTTTGATAGCCGAAGGGCTTATGCATATAAAGTGAATATGTTTCAAATGAAAATAGTTTTCTATGATTATGAGCATAAGAATATGAATGAACGCGGGATGAGTAATATAATGAGTGGTGCTCGGTGGTTAGCCTCGGGTACCGTCATGGCCTAGTCGGTCGTGGCCGGCCCGGCTTGTTGGTATTAGCGTATGCGAGGTAGTCCTTAGCGAGTTTCGGATGTAGAGTGGTTCGCTCGGCCTAGTTTGGCATCGAGTGCGGATCACGCCACTCTAGGTCGAGGCGTGACATACCCACTTTGGATTCTTTACACGAAGATGAGTAGGCCGGAGGAGAAGAAGATGGTGGGACCCACGGAGATGTTTAAAGAAAGAAAGAAGGAAATAATAAGAATTAAAATAAAAACAAAAAAATCTGATTTTTTAGGGTCTTCACGAGCCTATTTTGCGTGAAAATCATGACTTGACAAATCGGCAAAAAGTGTCTAAATGGAGCAGGTTCGGGCCACGTCTTAGGTGTCCTAAATGGAACAAGAAGTAGTTAAAGTGTCTAAGTTAAAGATCTTGTCTACCTCGGGAGCTCTCGATGGGATTCTGCCTTATTTGAATTATAGCCGCAATTAACTTGATCAATGAGCAATTTCCATATATATAACCTATCACGACCCATTTTACTAGGACGTGCGGGCACACATCATTCCACCGCGATAGGCGAACCCTTATCCCAATATAACCAATTTAAGTAAAGGCGGAAGATATAAATATAGAATAAGTCTCAAATCGTCATATAAGATAAAGTTCGGAAATATTAAATACAACCCCATAGATGCGGTACGGTCATACAAAGAGAACTAACTACATACTACGAGTACGAAAGATGATAAATTCTCATAATACAATTGTCATAAGAGTAAGACAAGTAAGTAAAGGAGAGAACATTCGGGCAGCGGCTGTCATCGTGCTCACCCTGGAACGACTCTACAGCAACCTCGCCAATTATCCCCGAGGGAAAAGAGTGGAACCTGTCTAATACTCTGCATCCATAAAAGCATGCAGCAAGTGTAGGTCAGTACAAACAACAGTACTGGTAGGCATCATAGGCCGACTAAGCATAGTTAACACAATTCGGAAAATAATGCAGATAAGCAAATAAACCAACCAAGCATGAGCCAATAAAATCGCAACCGAGTATCCGTCATCACCTATGTAAGTATCTAATCCCAAGTATGATAGAACGCAGTATATCCGATCCGACCAATCGCCACGATAGAATCATCGCAATCCAATCATCACATCGCAATCATCACAATCCAATCATCACAACATCTCACTCAAGTCATAATGCAATGCAGTGAAATGATGGTATGAATGCGATGCCATGCCATGCAATTGAGGTGTACACATGTACTCCGGATGGAAATATCGACGTCCCGGTAGCATAAACTAGTGTGACTCGCGAAGTCTAAGTGACACCCATCCCAAATCTTTGCCCAACGGACGGATGGGACTGCGGCTGTTGCTCACGGGGGGGGGGGGGGAGGGAGGGGGGGGGAGGGTCTCACCGACCTGCCACAGGGAACCGCGGAGGTCCATGCACTAATAACGATTTTGGGATAACGTCGGAATCGACGTACGACGAATCACTCAAAGAGGTACGTCCAAATATCGGTTTCAAATCAACGATTCTAGAATTGAACATCGGAGATCGGCCTCCTCGCAATCACTCGAGTAAAAAGTTTATCAAGTATCAATTTCATATAAACAACGATTCCGGAATGGATCTTCGGACACCGGTCTTTTCACAAACACTCAAGTAAAGAGTTTATCAAATATCAGTTTCGCTCAATCAACGATACCGGATAATCACTGGATATCGGCCATGCATGATAAATATGAGAATGCGTGCAATACATATGTCAATCATAAACAATCAAGCACAATATCAGAAGTACCTCAACGGGGTATGCCAAAAATGCATCATATCACAATACCAATAGTGGGTATGTCAACATATATCAATCAAGTACTAACAGTGGGTACGCCAACAATATATCAATAATCTCAAGTACCAACAGTGGGTACGCCAACAATATATCCAAGTACAAACATCAACAACGGGTATGACAATCTTATCTGAAATCGGACAGCAAGTAGAACTCGATATCTACCACTACACATGGCATCAAGCCAAGATAATTTAACAATCAAACCCATATATCGGGGTGGCTTGTCCCAACACACATCAGGGCCCAACCTAAGGCAATATGTATCCCAACTTCACACCCGAAGGTTCACATACTGTCTCCGACATTATAATCTAAATATGTGATTTGCTATACAAAGTCTCACCAAAGGTAAACCATAACCTACTTGGGCTATAGGCTATGACAACAAGTAACTCTTTTTGCCTTGCCCTTCCTCTGAAGCTCAGAACCAAAGTAGTCTAAGCATAATCGAATTCTATATTAGAAATCATAAAGAATGATGCTAAGATTGCTATGATATCAACTAGGTCCATTTTAACCCTAGAAATTAGGGAAATGGGCCCAAAGGGCAAAACGAAAAATTCACGGGTAAAGTACCAAATTGAATCCTAGGTAATCATAACCTAACCATTAATTGTTGATTTAACCCAAGAATTGTCTCAAATCTGATTCCAAGTAAAAAACCCCAAATTGGGTATGAACCCTAATCCTCCAAATCCGAAACTCAGCATTAAAAGTGGAATATATGAGGTTACTAAGCTTAGATTCATCACATTTTAACATCAACATCATCAATTTATCAATTATAATCCTAGGGAAAAGTCTCCCAAAACCCTCCTTCAAATTCTATTTCTAAGGGATTGAAAAGGGAAGGAAATTTTAAGATGATAGTGATTAAAGAGGAGTAAAGGATTAGACAAATATTGCCTCCAAGAATTTCTCAATTTGACTCCAAGAACAATATCCCCGAGCTCAACATCGAGATATGAAATAATGACGGTCTAAGACTCATTTAAGACTCATTTAACGGATTTAAGCGCTCGTCACCCGCTACGGCGGTACTGCCCGGCCGCCCCGGCGGCAGCGACCGGCGGAAATGGGTAGGACCATTTTAGAGGTAGGGCTACCGCCTCAGCAGTGCGGCCAAGCGGGCACCGGACACTTTAGAACTTGGCCAAGCTTTTTCGTTTCGATCCGATTTTTCGACTAACTCCAGAGGCCATCTGCTCACATACTAGATACCTAGTCCCATATAAAAACGCACTACGAACGCGCTTGTGGCCTCAAAATTTCCAACGGAGGTCTCGTTGACAGAGTCAACCGCTGATCCTTTAATTCCCATCCAATGTATCGAAATGCATCCGAATGCATTGGGAATCGAACCAAACTGTTACACCTCGCATTTTTGCACATTTGAATATTTCGAGTTAATGGCGGGAAGTTGAGGACGAGGTTATATTTTAGTTTGGTTGGATGCGCAAGTCGCTTATAATATTATTGGCATGGAAATTTAAGGGCAAACTTGGAATTGGAAACTTTTATGCATGTCTTGTTGGAAAAAAAAATTCAAGGTGGGCTATGGCCCACATGAGTGCATGACACATGTGATTAAAAGATGACTAAGTAATGCATGGAATTCATCTTTTATTATTAGAAAAAGAATTCAAGAAACTTGGAGGGAAAGAAAAAGAAAAATCTAGAAAATTGAAGAAAAGTGAAGAAGTAATAAAGAAGGAGAAAAACCGGCCATAAGGGGGCACATGACCAGCCATGTGCTCCCATATTTATATATATATATGAGTATTGGCATGTAAGACACAAGCTAAACATTCCATACTTGAGAAAATTCAAGAAGTTTGGAGAAAACAAAAGAGAGGAGAGACACGGCCATGGCTGGCCGAAATTCAGCCATGGGTTGTGGTCAAGAAAAAAATATTTTCTCCTTGGTTCTCTACTAATTGGAAGGCCCTTGTCGACGTGGAGTAGTTGTTAGAGCAAGAAAACCATCCGTTTGCATGATTCATGGCCTAGCCGAGAGAAGAATGGAAGTAAGAGGTAAGGTTTAATCCTTGTTTTCATGAGCTATGCATGGTTTGTGTGTGTGGTGAAGTATGAGAATGAATGAAGTTTATGGAATTAGGGTATTGTATGGTGTGGCCGTGTATATGTAGCAAGACATAGAAGTGAAAAACTAATTTATTTAGCATGGTTGGAGCATGTATTCTAGATAGTATGTGTATGTTTGGCATGTAGAAATGAATAAAATTCATGAAAAGGGTGTGTGTAGCAATGGTGTGGAAAAAAATGAACTAATGTTAGGTAGTATTCTAGTTGTGTTGTGATGGATTCTATGTAATAAAAATGAAAGTTGAATTCGAATGGAAGTTATGATGGTTAGGGGCATTTGGTTGAATTGAAATTCATGGAAATAATGTTGTAGATGTATGGAATTGTTGATATAGTTCATGAGTTGAAAGAAATAAATGTATTGTTGAAGTTCTTATGGCATTCGGAAGATTCGGGTTGAAATATCTTGAACATGTTGTGAATTGATTATTGGTGTGGTTAGAATAATTGTTGGAATTGTTGTTGATAGTTTGGACGGGTTAAAATCCCGGGTTGTTGTTGTTGTTGAATTGGGCCAAGCCATATTCTCGGGACGGTGCATTTATAGGGAAGTGTGTCCAGTTCTAAAGACACTAATCAAGTCTTGTGTGTGTTGTAAATTTTGTTTGCAACAAGGACACGGCCAGCTAAATTCAGCCATGGGTTGTGGTCGAATTTGGAAGGCCCTTATGGATTTGTTAGAGCAAGAAAACCATCAACATGTTATGTGAATGTTGTTTTCATGAACGTTTGTGTGTGTGGTGAAGTATGAGAATGAATAAATGGAATTAGGGTATTGTATGGTGTGGCATATGTAAAATAGAAGTGAAAAACTAATTTATTTAGCATGGTTGTGTGATAGTGTGTGTGGCATGTAGAAATGAATAAAATTCATGAAAAGGGTGTGTGTAGTGTGTGTGGTCGTGAGGGGCTGCCATGGTGTGGAAAAAAAATGAACTAATGTTAGGTAGTATTCTAGTTGTGTTGTGATGGATTCTATGTAATAAAAATGAAAGTTTATGATTCGAATGGAAGTTGTGATGGTTAGGGGCTGATTTGGGGCGTAATATGAATTGAATATGCTTTCTTGAATTCATGGAAATAATGTTGTAGATGTATGGAATTGTTGATATAGTTCATGAGTTGAAAGAAATAAATGTATTGTTGAAGTTCTTATGGCATTCGGAAGATTCGGGTTGAAATATCTTGAACATGTTGTGAATTGATTATTGGTGTGGTTAGAATAATTGTTGGAATTGTTGTTGATAGTTTGGCCGGGTTAAATTCCCGGGTTGTTGTTGTTGTTGAATTGGGCCGAGCCATATTCTCGGGACGGTGCATTTATAGGGGAAGTGCTGCCGAAATTTCGGTAGCCAAGTGTCATTTGAAGAATCCAGTTCTAAAGACACTAATCAAGTCTTGGTAAACATGACCAAATTGTAAATTTTGGCGGATTTGCAACAAGGATTTGGAGAAGCGGAAGGAGCGAAAAGAGGTATGTAAGACTTCACTTTCCTTCTTTGGCATGTCCTAGATGTAGTAGGCTTGGACACGGGCCTCGGGGACAATTCCTTTCCTAGAAATCCGAGGTTGAAATTAGTTACTATTCATTCAGTAGAATTGAACTAGAAATTGCGCAAAAGGCTGGAAGAACTTCCTAAACATCTAGAACTTGTACAAATAGGACCCGATTACCCTAAGATCCTTACAAGTGACATCATAAATTGTAATATACGTAAACTCGATACGCCGCCTCATTTGACCCGAGGTGGGCCCCTTGTGCCCGGATTTTCTTTGTTGTTCTGTTGATTTTTATAAAGTAGAATCCAATGGAAACTTTTGATTCTTATCCCGTCATCGAAAGGCAAGTACTGTAACTATGCTAACAAGGATGTTCCTATGGTGGCAATAGAGATGCCAGATATGAGAAAGTGACTACGACGCATATGTTAAGAACATGTACCTACCATGAACATATCTATGACTATGTTTCACTATGACATGCTATGACACGCTCTATGTTCTCTTCATAATGTCCTTCGTTGATAGTCTCGCCTTAAAATACTCGTTCCTTCAAGGTGAGACAAAGCGATTCCGGTTAATCCATAATGTAATCGGAGGTCACCGACCTTACGTCACTCAGATAGACACATGACCTTCGTTGGGCTCTCATGCATGCTTGTTTATATGATAATGTATATAATACACGATATTAATGAACGTGTATGTGTACATTGTATATGTGGGGAATGGGGAGAGACAGCGTGTCCACCCCCGATTCGAACGCTTATCATCCGGACGCGGGATGCCGGACGCGGGATATGGGAGAGCCGTACGCGCGTACGTTATGTGATATATATATATATATATATATATATATATATATATATATATATATATATATATATATATATATATATATATATAATGTGGTATATTTGGGACACTGTTGGGGAGGGGGTGGGAGAGCCGATGAACTCGGCGTCTGTAACTGTGAGTAAAAAGTACCGTTTTCCGAAAAGCATCTGTTTTCTATGCACAAAAGAATAAAAATACCGTGTTCAGAAAAAGGAAAAAGCTAGGCATGCATGGCCTCCCGCCCGAGTGGCACTCGCATGTACGGACGTTACCTTTATCCTATGATCTTGTCTATGTTTCCATATAATTATTACTCGCACGAGTTCTTAGTTTTACACGTGATATGCTCTACAACTCTTACTATGTTGTTCTTGTTCATGTCTTGCATACTCGGTACATTACTCGTGCGACCCCTCTTCTCGGGGGCTGCGTTTATGCCACGCGGTACGCCGGACGGATCGAAGTTAATATAGAAGATGTTCCGGCGAAGTTGTCAAGCTCCATTTGGCCCGGAGTGTGGCGAGTCGGTACACGTGCCGGGAGTTCCGATTACGAGTTAGAGACTTTGCGGAGACGAGTCGTGGGTTTCGAAAATCGATCCGTCGGTGGCTTCGTAGGCCGATGTGTCGGTTTGTATTATGATATAAGTGTTATGCGATTCTGAATTCGAATTGCTCGGAAAGCAACAGAAAGAATATTTTTAGTGAGCTTTGTCATGTGTATTTGACTTAGAGGAATAAAAGAAAAAAAAATTTAGTACGTAAAAAGAGTCAGTGGGTTCGCTCGGCTTCGGTTACGGGGTCGGGTGCCCATCACACCCTAGTGAGATCGGGGTGTGACACAAACGCACACACAAGTTCTAACGACTATCCGGACCTCTCGGAATTGATGAAATTTTGAAAAAAGTTCATTTGCCCAAAAGTCAACTTTGGGTCAACCACTTTCACTTTAAAGCCTATATTTTCACCAAAATTGGTCGACTCCAGCCAAGACACCTCGAGAAGCGTGTCAATGGTCCCCTGTGGGTCAAAAGAAAGCTAATCAGTGCTTGAGAATGGGAGAAAACATCGAAAGGACTATAACGACCAAACGGGTCGTTACATAACCAAAATTAAGCAATTAATTAATTTAAAGAATTGCAAATGCAAATTGATTATGCAAGAATTAAACATTGAGAGGTAAAATGATTATTTATTGAATTAATCAATTTTTTTTGTATTAAACGGAGTAAAATACTTGTCAATATCATACTTGATAATCTAAACAATTAATTGAATAATTGTTTTTGGTTATTTTTTGATTAATCTTGAAAAATACTTTAATATTAATTGTCAATTATGTAATTATTTTTAAATGACTTAAAATATATATTTAATTTATTTTTCTAAATGAAATGGCAAAATATTATCGAAATAATTTTGTAAATCATTTTAATTTATAAAAAATACATATTTCACTCCGTTCAAGATCCAAGAACCTTGGGTAATTAAAATAAAATTATTAAAGATAAAATAATTAGGTGTCGGCAGCTCTTATGTCTATTTTATGTTATTTTCATTCCTTACGTACTCAGTACTTTATTCGTATTGACGCCCCTTTTGCCTGATGGACGCTACGTTTATGCCGCTTGATTTCGAGTGACGGGGTATTTGTCCACATCAGTAGTTTGCCTATTTAGTTGATATTGGAGCACTCCACTTGCATCGGAGTTGCTATTAATTCTTGGTACGATATTTTGATGTGCATATGAGTATGGCGGGGCCATCAATCGACCTTATTTTGTCATGTACTGCTTTGGTAAAGGCACAGCAAACGATTAATCTGATCAGATGTTTTATGGCACTGCTTGGCCTATATTTTTGTTGTATACTCGTATGATTGCCTTGTGAGGCTCGTACTATCGGAGTTCAACATGTTTATGTGTGTGTGTGTGTGTATGTATATATACACCTTTTTGGGCTTGTTTATTTTCGATTTACTTTTCATGTGAGTTAGCAGGTTGTCGTCTAATGACCCTCGTGGTATACCCTCATTTATGATTATGTTATGGATGTATGTTTAGTGGTGCTCGGCAGGTAGGGCCTGGGCGCCTGCCATGGACCTCCGATTTGCGTAGTGACAGAGACATTATTGCCTGGACGACTGTTCAGTGAGACATTATTGTATGGCCTTATGGTCAGTGAGATTTTTTGGTTGCCTGACCACTTGGTCGGTAAGATGTATAATACTATTGCATCAAATTTTGATATGAGTCAGAGCAGGTGTGTTTTTTCATGGCATTCCTTGGTGTCAAGATTACTATGTTTCAGTTCAGTTTTAATTATTCTATTGCCTTAGATACTCACTACATTGTTTCGTACTGATGTCCTTTTGGTCGGGGGCACTGCATTCATGCCTGCAGGTATTGATAGACAGACTGACAGACTTCCCCAGTTGGCGGGACCATTCATCAGCTGATTGGTGAGCCCCCTTTGTTCGGAGTCGCCAAGTCCATTTGGAGTCTTCCTTTTATATATGTAGACTTGGTAGATAAGTGAGGACCGTCCCATCCATGATACAATTGTTTACTATTTAGAGGCTTGTAGATGAGTCCTTTATATAGTATGTTAGTATTGTAGCTTTGTCGGCCTTGTATATGCCTATTCTAATACTATTGGTTGTGTACGTTCATAGCAGCCTCGTCGGCTTGCTCAGTTATATATATGTTATGTGCGTGTGTGCCCTATTCAAATGAGATAGCCAGTCATTATGTATATACAGAGTGCGGCCTTTCAGCTTTTTTGGTATTGTCTGTTTGCAGGTAGGCCCGATTGGCCTAAGTTGAGGGTTATCCCTCTAGAGTTACAAATTCTGAGTGGTTCACTCGAGCTAGGTATGGCACAGGGTGCCAGCCATGCCTTTCCAGATTTGGGGAGTGACAAACTTGGTATCAGAGAAGGTCTATCCTAGGGAGTCTACACGCCGTGTCTAGTTAAATCTTGTTTATAAATGTATTGTGCACCACATTATATAAACGGGGAGCTTCGCTGGCATTTAGGAGTCGGTTACCCTTTTTCGGATCCATATTGTACTATAGAGCTTAGTCATAGGAGTTTGGTTTTTAAACTCATGTATTGGTGTTTGTATAAAGATATGCCTATGACCAAAAAGAATTCAGCTAGCCAAGGGCTAATATAGCAACAGGTAATGAAACTAGTAAAGAGCTCTCGGTTGATGTGGCCAATCTTATCAGATCATGTGAGTACCATATGTGCAAGTAGTATGCAGGAGCTTGCACTGAAACCAAAGACGGCTAAATCCCCTAAACTAAAAGATAAGGAAGCCTCTCTAGACCATACAAGTCTGTGTCGAGCCTAGGCAAAAGATTTGGTTAAGATATGCCAGATTTCACTAAGTATACAAATGGAACCTAACCATACTTGTCCTCCAATTATATCTTGTAAATCATTTGTAAGCATTTATCCTTCTTTCCCCATATAGAAAGGAGGTACGAAAACGTACGGAACGTATAGTATAAGTATTAGAAAGTAAAAGGAGTAAAGTAAGGAGGTACGCGGTACCTAAATAGAAAAGAAAACGCAAAGTATCTGGAAATCGAGATAGGGCAATCGAAACGTTGTTTTCCCACTTCCATAATGATAGAATGATAGTGAGTAGTATCAATCCTGATCATGACATAACGACAGATGTAATCTTAGAAAGGAGTGAAATCTCAAGATTTAGTAATGGTTAGAGAAGTCCCTGGTGTGTGACAAATTGTTAGAACTAGATGAAAATTATTATGAGCATGTCTATGGTGTGCCTCTTTAGGTTGTATATGTGTGGTGTGACCACAAAATTGTATAGTCGGATATGACTTCTTTAAGGTATTAGAAGATTCGTGGGCTAGGCATTCAAATCCTTGTAGACAGGGTTAGTATTCACCTTAGTACGACTCGTACCTAAGTGAAAAAGAAATATCAATCGACCAGAGAATAAGCACTACTAAAGAGAGAGAAGGTGGAAATGAAAGAGCGTCTTGCAAGAGTTTACCAGCATAAGAGAAGCATTGAATATGTTAGTAAAAGGTTAGTAAAAGAATATGTGAAGTGTTATGAAGGGATACGAGAAATGATTAAGATCGTCAATCAAAGTACAGTAGTATAGCAAGGTTTGTGACATGTAAAAGGAAAGGGCAAGAGAAAACAAGCGTAAAGGTAATAAAGAGAAGTAAGTTATAAGACTAGGTCTCTATCATTACAAGAAGTGGTTAAGCTAAATGTGAGTTCGACGCTTTAAGGATCTTTGTAAAGGATGGTATAGCTATGTTTATGAAGCAATGAAAGTTGACCAAAAAATAATGAATGATAGAAGAATGATTCTTGAGGATTACTAAGAGAGAGATCTCCCTAATACGATTGGCACAACTAAAAGTTAAGTTATCAAGATTGAGTATGTCAGTTGTGAATACATGGCACTCTAGGTATGTAGGTGATTCAATTATTCCTAACAAGAGAGGATTATACTAAAGCGAGTTATGAGTTATCAGAGGTACGACGAATTACGAAAGGTGTTGAGGCAACAACTCGACTCTACAAGAGTGAAATCCTTGAGTACGAGGGGATGGCCATTCTTCCAAAGGGGAGAAAATATGATAAAGTATCAAGCAGAACCATGCATTTTGTTACTAACAAAATAGTAAGAAGGATTACAACGAAGGGGTTCAAAACGAATAAGATGGTGTTTATCTAGACTTTACAAATGTGTTACGATTTGGAAACATTATGTAAGTATTAATACTAGGATAGAGGCAAAGGACAACCCCTGGCTAAAGGTGCAAATTGATGGTAAGTACAGTTGAACAACCGAGACTTAGAAGACCAGTATGAGGAGTAAATAATGCCAGGAGTACATAGGCGCCAAAAGGAGTTACTCGGAACTAAGATAAGAAAGTGGAATCGATTCGGCCAATCATTAACTGAATAATGCAAGACCTAGTTATGGTTAACCTAAAGATTGTAGATGGGCCGTTAAATGAGACAGAATTACGCATCGCAAAAGGGTCCGAGTGCATGATGTTTCAATTTAGGAAGTAAACGGCGCAGTTTTTAGAATGATTCTAGATAGAAGTAATGATTAAGTGTAGCTTAAGAAATTGCAAGAGTCATTGAGCCTAGAATTCAAGACGGATATTTAAGGGTTGTGACTTTTCCGAAATCGACACTATTAGAATAATTTGGAAGTGAAGGTTATTGAAGATGAATGCGAGCAGCTCAAAGGCGCTTGAGGTCCTACAGGGATATGTATTATAATGGGCTTGCAACCTAGTATGAATGAGAAAATTCTTAGTTAAGGGATGAGGAAGAAAATTTGCACCCAGTAGAAAGATTTAAAGTAAAGTATAGAGAAAGTTAGCCCATAGTTGATTTCTTTAGAGTTCGTATGTACCAATAAGAAAGTATGCCACTAACTCATCGCCGACTATGCATATTGAATAGAGAACCAGAACTAATAATACTAAAGGTTATATATACCAGAAGTTCTAGGATTTTAGAGAACTGCGATAAGCTAATGCATCCGTGATGCATGTGCAAGGAAAGAAGATTGTTATACCTAGAGACATTCGAGAAATCATGAAAAGAATTATAGACCCACGAATTAGAGTTGGCAACGGTTACGCACGTAGTGAACATATGACGTACAAGTTGACATCCTTGTGGATCATAAGAACCTCTAGTACATCTTCAAGCAGAAATAATGTCACGACCCAAACTGGAGGGCCATGACAGGCACCTGGTCTTACTTACCGAGTATGGCTGTACATGCATCCGTAACGTAATCATAAGCATAGGTGGGCCATTAGGGCCGCCATGAGGTAGCTCGCTGACTCATATAGGTAATATACTGGAATAAAACAAGTCTGAAAGGACATAACTGCATTACAAACTAGACATACTGAGCGAGCCGACAAGGCTGTCACACACATCTATGCAATAGTACATAAGCTGACAGGGCCATACAACAACTGACCGTACATAACTGTCTACAAGCCTCTACTGGAGTACGTGACATAACATGGTCGGACAGGGACCCGCCATACCCATACTTATGCTTACATAACCATGCTGACTCACAAGGCAACTCCGGAGCAAGTGGCGTGCAACAACACTATCTGCTGAGCTGATATCCTATTTGGAGGGACATCAACCTGTGTATCAAGACCTGCGAGCATGCAATGCAGTGTTCCCAAGAAAGGGATGTCAGTGCGGATAAAGTACTGAGTATGTAAGGCATGAAAGAACAATAGTAATGACATGAAAGTAACATAAGATAAGAGAGAGTCAACCTGTATATCTGAATGCCTCTGAGGACGTACGACATGCATGCTTTATTTTAAAAACATATATATATATATATATATAATCCACACTATGGGGCTGCATCATGATCATTAAGCCACTATTTGGGGCTATCAGCATTATACTGTACCCAACTGCAGTGGTGTGCAGAATAGGTGTCGTATCTGGCCGACTATAGCGCGGCTCGGTGTAGTAAAATAGATACATATATATAATGCATGCATGATAGCACAGAGAAGTGTTACGGCTCTATCAGAGTGACGTAAGGTTGGTATACGTCCGATTACCATTATGGAACTAACATCGTCGACATATATCACCTTGAAGGATCAATGCCCATAAGGTAAGATTAACAACCATAAGAGAAGATCAATAACGTCATAAGAAGATCAAGAACATAAGCTTCTAATATATCTAAGAGTAGAATCATTATGGAATGACTTTCATTTATGTTTGGTTTCGTTATAGATCATGCCAAAATGAAATAAGAGTTAGCCTTAACATACCTCAAGTCATCCAAACAATCCAACAATCGAGCTAATTAAAACAAGCACTCCAATCCTATAACAAGGAGTACATGTAAAAACTTAGATGACGCTAGTATATCAAATATATCAATGATAACTTGTTTCTAAAATGAAACAAGCAGCATTTCCCTTTACTCTCCAATTACATCAACATATACAACAACCCACAACAACAATTAAGCTCAAAAATATGTACTGAGTATGCAAAGCAGAAAATGTAGTATACAAATCTGAGTCGTAATCGACATAGAGGTACAGAAAGTAAATGCATTTCCAAAATATCAGAATGTTACTTTCAAAATATAAATCATGCATAGGGCACAGAAAATATGGTCGCCCGCCTGTCGATGGCGCCATAACACAGCATAACACCAGATAGTTTCAAATCTCTCTCCGTATCCCCGTCACATATCATACACGGCATATCGCCATACGGGCATAACACCAAATATAGCGGAACCGGCCCTCGAGCGAGAAGCTCGATGAACCATAAACACAGCATAACACCGGAGTATATCATAATGCGCACGACAACAGAACCGGCCCGGGACTCGGCGAAAGAAATAAAACCATATGCACGAGCGGAGTAGTGAGCAATAGTATGTATAAAATGATTATCATAAACTCTAAAATAAGTAAACTGATCGTATTTAAAATCGGGATCATAGTCATGTCATATTCTTTCAAAAGTCGTCGAAATTACAAAAAAGCATCGCGGGACCCACGGACGGGTGTCGACCCGAGTCGGGCCGCCTATAAAAAACATAAACATCATACGCCATAAAATCTCATATGAACATATCGAGGCAATCCGAGCCTTCCCGTGAAAGTTACGGGCGTTCGTAGTTACGGAACTTCTTTAAAGGCCAAACTTTTATACAAATATTGAAAATCAAATATTCCAAAGACATAAGGGCCAATATTTCATAATATCAACATACGAATTCCAAGGAATAAATAAGGGTCATAAACATGCTCGGATTGCGAGAATTGAATTTCCTCGAAGCTCGTATCATAGCCTATTTGAAACTAAGGCATGCCAAAAGAAGAAAGGATTGCTTTACATACCTCGTACGCTCTCCAATATAATTCAAACTCAAGACAATCCAACCTACGTCTCGGCTGCCCAAGGTCTACAAACAAGTCATAATATGCCAAACGTTAGCTATGGACGCTTTGGGCATTTAATTCCAAACTAACACTAAATAGGCCACGAGAATTTAACTCGGCAAATCAATCAACAACAACAACAACAACCAACCTAGCAACATCAAAACCCATACGGAAGGCAATACAACAATAATAACTCTCTTTTCCAAATAGCTCAACAACATTCATACATACATAAATTCAACGTACAAATGTAAGATACATCGCGCTTATACATACATAAACATATTTAGAACCCATACAACAATATTTAAAGACATTCAAAGCAGTCGCAAACTTTCGAACATACGTCCAACAATTTGACAACCCACAAACCCGTGATATGTCCACGGTGTCCTCTAACATACGGACAGAATCGAAAGACGGACGGGACCCGCCGTACCCAAATGACCATATATATACATCATACAAACAATCGCAAGATATATACCAAAAAGTATCGGCTAGCAGCCGAGGCTATCAAAGGAGCTCTCCAAACTCGAACATACGTATCCTAAACCGGCGTACCGTGCGGCGCGTACGTACCTGGCATGTAACAGAATCCCCGAAGACGGGCGGGGGTCGCCGTACCCAAATGATCATATATACGGAAAGCAAAACATAATATACATATATACAAAATAACGGCGTAGTCAAAGGATATGTAAAATCGTATAACCTAAGCGGAAATACCGTGCGGCGCGTGACGCGGGCATGTAGCGGATTCGAAGGACGGGGGGTCGGTACGGAAATGTACAGTATGTAAAGCGGAAACAAAATATACATAATCATAATCGAGAGTCGGATATGTAAAATCATAACGAGACGGGGAATCGTAATATGTCGAATGTAGCGGACGGACGAGTCGTACGGACGTAGGTACGGAATGTTATGCTCGAATGAGGAAATGTGTGATAGACCGAGTCGGAGGCACAATGCAAACGGTCGGAGATCGGAGTTCGGATCGGGTTTGACGGACGTGTGACGGACGGTCCGAATCGGACATACGGCGCGTAATCGGACGAGAATCATGCATGCGAGTCATAATATATACGTACATACATATCATATCAATCAAATCCGTACGTATCCGCCTTTAATAAGGGACGCGGTAACGAACCCGACCCTCGTAGTGCGGGACGCGGTGGACGTACGAATCGGATCGGATGCTATCTGGCCGCCATCCCCATAATATCACATAATCGCATCATAATCGGATCATAATCGGTACAGACAGATCCCGGCCCGCACATCCGAGAGACGCGGTGAACAATGCGGGGAAGTGCACGAATCTGGAAACTGGCCGGGCGCGGTGGAAGGAAGCATTGAGACATCCACGAACAGATCCATGAGAAACCATATACATACGACCGACATACGGACTTAATAAACCGAAATAGTTCGGAAAATAGATCAAATCAAAGTAATCGGATTATATCGGTAACGAGTATCCGAGATCGTCCCGGAATAATGTATCAAGATTTAGAAAGACAATCATAATACTTATTAGTTAACGGACGAAACATAATTAAGAGTTACTTAGGAAGAGACGGACGAGAAATAGATCAATTCGAGCCATACCGGAATATCGGGTTTTGTGGGCCCACCTCGGACCCAACCATAGTAGAATACGTAAATTATAGATAATAAACTTAGGAGTCGTCCATAACCATCTTAGAGTGTTTTGACTCTTTATGGAAGTTGCATACTTATAGGTCAATTTAGAGGAAATTGGTTCAATCTTACTGAATGATTTGGTGCTATTTTCAATCTTGGATTGTGAGTCGCAGAAGTGCAATCAAGGCTCGCTTTCAAGCCTGTTACCCTCAGAACATGCCAAAGAAAGATAGGGAAGGCTTTACATACCTCAATTACGCCTTATGCTTGCTTGGCTTCACTTCCAATTTCGTCGAAAATCGCAAATGGTCACTCTTTATCAATTACTATTCATGAAAGCTAACATTTCAACTTTGGTTTATACTTGGCTACCGAAATTTCAAGGCGAGACTTCCCCTATACATACCACATCCCCAAGACTCAACTCGGCCAAACTAACCAACAACAAGCCAACACAGTACATCAACAACAATAACAACAACAACACAATATGCTTACTTTCTAACATAATGCCATAATTCTCATTTCAACTTCATACTTTCAAATCAATACTAACTCCACCCATTAAACCTTTATTCATATTACAAGAATCATCACAACACAACTAACTTGTCAAACAAGACAATTCATTTTTATTCCAACCTTTCCATAGCTCACGGCCAACATACATATTTTCCAACTTCAATCCAATTCATACAACTTTCATTTTCAATTCATATTCCACAATAATCACAACTAAAATATAACACCAAATTCAACACCAATTCCATGCACCACCATGCACACACACACCCATACATACACACACACGGCCTACTCACTACAATTCACAACACACAAATTCTTCATACTTCTCATTTATTTCATAGGACCATAACAACAAAATCAACATACTCAACAAGTTCAAACATTTCCTTCAACCTACCATGATTCCACAACTAGATACCACACACTCACACACACACACGGCTAACACATACACAAACACAATTCCATGATTTCCACACCATTCCACTTATTCTAACATCCATAAACCTTCCATAACATAAAAGAAAACATGGAATTCTTACCTTTTCCAATAAATTCTTCTTGCCAAAAGAAACACTTCCTTGCCTTGAAAATTATATCAACTTGTAGAGCACCTTGAGCTTGCTACTAATTCAAGAAGAGCCAAATTTTTGAACCAAGGATTTAACTCCAAGAATTTTTCTTCTTTTCTTTTCTTTCTTTTTTTTCTCTCTCTAGCCGAATGGCTCTCTCTATTTTTTCTTGATTTTTCCTTTGATTTTTCTTGAAGTTTCTTGAACCTTAGCCCTTTATATATTTAATCACATGGAAAATTAATTAATTTCCATGGACTTAGGCCATGTTATGGCCGGTTGGGCCTCCCTTTTTGGGCCTCATTTCTTATTTTTTTTTTTTGAGCCCAAATCTTCATGAATCACATTTTGCAATTCCAAACAAATTTCCAAAATTCCAATTTTGCCCTTAGGCCTTCTCCATTGTTTCCGCATTCAAGTCTCCATAATCGCCACACCCTTACTAAGAAAAATTCAAACATGGCCTCTTTCTCATAAGTCACAATTATTTCGGATTTTCCGATTATGCAAAAAGGCGATATAACATCCTCCCCCTTTAAAACATTCGTCCTCGAATGTTGATTCAACCTCATGATAGGTCAAAATCAGGGAAGGTCTTCTTACCATTTACATACTTACACTTAATCGAAGAACTTGTAACGGCCCTCATTTTCCAACTTCATCCATCTTTCTTCGATATCACGCATTAGGGTTGTTCATACCGTCTCAAATCGGATATACGGCGGACGAGAATCTTAACCGGAAGATCAAACGGACGTCGACGAAGTCATATTCGGAGTCGAAGTACAAAAGTACGACGAACAAGAATCATATTCCGGCGATCATCTTAAGCGAATTCAAATTCAGAGCCGTACGCATGTACATATCGAACGGGTCCATAATCATAGTCGGACATAAATTCGTAGTCGTCGACACATAGAAGTAGGTCGAAATCCGTAATCGGAGTCAAACGTATAGGAATTTATCGACCGATTTGAAATCGTAGTCGACGTATAGATACATATACACATTCGGAGAGGTCGGATGTACGTACGTATGTCGGACGCATCCATGATCGTGCGACATACGTAAATATATCGTACGATTCGGATCGGTGGTCGTATATACGGAGATTTATCGGACGTATTTGAAGTCGAGAATCAGACGTACCAAAGTATATCGGACAGGATTACGAGCGGAGTCGGACGTGCAGAGGTAAATTAAACAGAAACGTAATCAGATTCAGAAGCACTAAGGCATAGTAAACAGAATTTCACCGAACACAGGGACGTAGAGATGTGGCGTACAGAATCACGATCAGAGATACAGAATATAGTTAACCAGAACACAGTACAGATCAGATGCACATATTTTCCGGAAAAAGATTAATTGCATACCTGGGTCCACATTTGGCGACGCATCTGGGTCCTGCCGACTAGTCAAAGCGTATATGCGGTTCGAAGGACCGCTCGAACTGGGAGCTCCGCCGCGACCCCTGCCGCGACCGCCCGCCGGGCATACCCCCCGCCCGCGCGGGGCGCGGGGCCACCGAGGAGAAGACGAGCGCAGAATCGACCCGGGGCCGGGCCGAGCCACCTCGAATCGCCCTTGTACGGGCACTCTCTCACAAGATGATCCGGACTACCGCAAAATAGTGTGGCGCCCGTAGCGCGGTAGCACCCCCCCGACGGGGCTTACCACAATAAGTACACCGGGCATAGGTGGCCTAGACTGACCCGAACCCCTACTCACCGCGGGCCTCGATGCCCCCGAAATCCCCGACCGGCCCCGCACGACTCGCATCATCGAAACGTCTGTAGCCGCGGACCGTGCACCCCGCCCGACGAGGGGGAAATCCACCGATCGGCCGCCGAGGCCATCCGCCGGGGAGTCTCCTCGAATACCCCTCGCGTATCCGGCCCGGGGCCGCATCATCTCTCGCTGCATCGATCCTCCTTATGCCTGGCCCTTCACACCCCGTGCATAAGCTCGCAATCGGCGATGTCCATACCCGCCCGGCCGCCATCGCCACGCAATCAATCAACCAACAGGGGTCCGGCCCCATCACGTGCCGGCGGCATCCGGTCCTCCATATCGGCCACAATCGTCGGCACATATCGGGCCAAAGAGTCAAACTCCAAATTATACTCTCGAATGCTCCTGCCCCTCTACTTTAGCTGCAAAAATCGGTCAACTCTCGCCGCCCGGCCTGCGCCGGTGGTAAGAGTGGCGGAGGGGCGCCGTAAACTCGTTCCACGCGGCCGGGGAGCACTCTCACCCCAGACAGCCCCCCGTGACTTCATACCAATTTAGGGCGACGTCCCGCAATCTATGTGCAGCAAGCTCGACAGACTCGGTCGCTGAAGCCCGGACTAATCCCAATGAGCGCTGCATCTGCCGAATGAAATCATGAGGGTCCTCGTCGGGCTTAGACCCGAAAAACTCTGGGGGACCACACGTCAGGAAATCACGGACCCTCAGGCTGTCACGCCTGTCATCATCATCGCCCCTCTGCCCGCGTCCGCGAGCCTGTCCAGCCACTATCGTTGTCGCGCAACAGACCGCCTCCCTCAACGTCCCGTCCTCCGCCCGGCCGGGGGAGCGGGCACCGGAGCTCGCCGAGGCCTCGCTCCGCCTCATCCGGTGGCGAGTAGTCGAACCCTCCGACCGGGCACAATGACGGCATAGCCCGGGCACGGCCCTAGTAACCCTCTCGGGGCCCGCTTAGTCTCTCCCCCGTCTCCGGCACCGCTTGCCCTTTTGGGCGGCCGTTGTCTTCTTCGAGGCATCGCGAAAAAATATACCGCCGCCGTGGCGGGAAGACATCCCGATAACACGCATCTAACGCACGATCCAAGAGTCAAAGAAGGGTAACATAACATCCTAGATGTCCTCGTAGCCTCCTCGTTTATAGCGTGGGGCCCAACACACCGATAAACAAGACTGCACTAGACACGGCTGCGTACATTCGAGAACCGACCGCTTCGATACCACTTTTATCACGACCCAACCCGTAGCAGCCGCGGCGGTGTCCTAACCGGACACCCATACGTACCTACCTACGTATCCCATGCCAAATAGCTAATTCCGATCGACATACATAAATCCGTACAAATGTAAGATACATCGCGTAAATATACATACAAAACATATTTAGACTTACGTACACTAGCCGTCGAGGCTATCATAACAGACAGAGTCGCAAACTCGAACATACGTACCTGACCAGTGACAACCCACAAACCCACAGACATGTCTACAGGCCTCTAACATACGAATGGGGAATCGAAAGACGGACAGTGGCCCCGCCGTACCCAAATGACCATATATACAGAACATACAAACAAGAAGATATATACCAAAAGTATCGGCCTCGATCAAAGGGAGCTCTCCAAACAACGGCACTAACATCCTAAGCTGCGCGTACCGTGCGCGCGTGTACGGCCGTGGGCATGTAACCACGACCCCGAAGAATGCGGGGTCGGTACGAAAGTGTACCGAGTATGTAAAGCGGAAAAATAATATACATAATCAAAATAACCGAGAGTCGATATATGTAAAATCGTAACGTACGGAAATACGTAAATAGAGCGGACGGAGAATCGGATTCGTAACGGAGTCGACTTACGGAGTGTACGGACGAATCATAAGCGAGTCGGACTTACGAGTGTACGGACGGACAATCATAAGCGGAGTCGGACTTACGAGTGTACGGACGAATCATATTATGCCGGTTTAGGAAATGTGGCCCGACGGAGGCACAATGCAATCGAGAGATACGTGTGTGACGGACATGCACTCGAGGTCCGAATCGGACATACGGGCCGAATAAGACGAGGAATCATGCATGCGAGTCATAATCATACACGGACATACATATCGTATATCAAATCCCAATGGGATACCGGACGGATCCCGCCCTTAATAAGGGACGCGGTGTGTAACCCGCCCTCGTGGTGCGGGACGCGGTGGACGGACGAGAATCAGATCGGATGCCATCCCCGGCCGCCATCCCCATAATATCACATAACCGCATCATAAACGATCATAATCGGATACGGACGGATGCGGCCCGCACATCCGAGGGACGCGGTGAACAATGCGGAAGCGCACGAATCACGTAACCCGGCCGGGCGCCGAGTTGAAGGAAGCATTGAGACATCCACGAACAGATCCATGAGAAACCATATACATACGGACGACATACGGACTTAATGAAACCGAAATAGTTCGGAAGGTAGGTCAAATCAAAGTAATCGGATTATATCGGAAAGTGTCCCGGGAGACCATCCCGGATGTCGGAGGATCGATATCAAGATTTAGAAAGACAATCATAATACGTATTAGTTAGCCGGACGGAAACATAATTAAGAGTTACTTAGGAAGAGCGGATGTAAATATCAATTCGAGCCATACGGAATATCGGGTTTTGTGGGCCCACCTCGGACCCAACCATAGTAGAATACGTAAATTACGGATAATAAACCTTGGGAGTCGTCCATAACCATCTTAGAGTGTTTTGACTCCCTTTATGGAAGTTGCATACTTATAGGTCAATTTAGAGGAAATTGGTTCAATCTTGCGTAACGATTTGGTGCTATTTTCAATCTTGGATTGTGAGTCGCAAAGTGCAATCAAGGCTCGCTTTCAAACCCGTTACCCTCGAACATGCCAAAGAAAGATAGGGAAGGCTTTACATACCTCAATTACGCCTTATGCTTGCTTGGCTTCACTTCCAATTTTGTCGAAATCCGCAAATGGTCACTCTTACCGATTCTATTCATGAAAGCTAACATTTCAACTTTGGTTTATACTTGGCTACCGAAATTTCGGCAGCACTTCCCCTATACATACCACATCCCCAAGACTCAACTCGGCTCAAACTAACCAACAACAAGCCAACACAAGGTAACAACAATAACAACCAACACAATATGCTTACTTTCTAACATAATGCCATAATTCTCATTTCAACTTCATACTTTCAAATCAATACTAACTCCACCCATTAAACCTTTATTCATATTACAAGAATCATCACAACACAACTAACTTGTCAAACAAGACAATTCATTTTTATTCCAACCTTTCCATAGCTCACTACCAACATACATATTTCCAACTTCAATCAATTCATACAACTTTCATTTTCAATTCATATTCCACAATAATCACAACTAAAATATAATACCAAATTCAACACCAAATCCATGCACAACCATGCACACACACACGGCCATACATACACACACACGCCTACTCACTACAATTCACAACACACAAATTCTTCATACTTCTCATTTATTTCATAGGACCATAACAACAAAATCAACATACTCAACAAGTTCAAACATTTCCTTCAACCTACCATGATTCACGGCTACCACACACTCACACACATGCACGGCTAACACATACACAAACACTATTCCATGATTTTACGTTATACCTCGCATTTTGTGCGTACTCGGGAGCATTGAAGATGACTTGGACTAATATGAACTATGTTATGACTCATATTTTTCACCTTTGGGAATCTCGGAATTTTCGAGACAAGTTAAGGACAATGAAATGCATTGATCTTGTTTGGTTCATAAGTTGGTTGTGACAAAGTTAGACGTGGAAATATTGGCAAAGACTAAGGGCGAAATGGGAATTTCAAGAAGTGGATTCATGAATTACCAACAATGTGGGCTAAGGATTTTGGACTTGGAAAGTTCTTAAAAAAAAAAATTAAGAGGAAAACATCAAGCCCAAAAGAGATGGGTGGCCGACCAACAAGGCCCAAGCCCATGGACCTAATTAAATCCCATGTGATAATTTTAATATAAGGATCATTAAGTAGTTGTGAAGCTTGTAGAAAATTCAAGAAAAGAAGACAAGGAGAAAACAAGAACAATAAGAGCCAAGGAACAAGGCATTCGGCCAAGACCCAAGTTTTTGCCTCTTTGAAATCTTTCTCCAAAAATTAGTTTCTTGTGGTATCTCCACTAAATCAAGGGTGCTTTATGACTTGGTGCAATTGGTTTGGAAGAAAGAGGACTTGTTTCTTCAAATAGACAACTTACTCAAGTGAAGAAGATTGGAGAAAAAGGTAAGAATTCATTCTTTCTATTTATGATATGAAGGTTTATTTGTGTTTAGTATATGTAAATAGGAGAATATATGAAAATATAGAAGTTGGCAAAGTGGATAGGAGTATTTGCATGGGGCATAAATGGTGTGTGTGTGGAATAATTGAGATGAGTGAATTTTTGTTGTGTTCTAGTTGTGGATATTATGGAAATTGTATTGGAAATGAAAATTTGGATGAAGTTGAAGAATTGCATATTGGCCGTGGCCTATGTGTAAGTGAAATGATGATGGATTTGTTTTGTTTAATAAGTTAGTTGTGTTGTTATGATCCTTACAATGTAAGTGAAGGTAAAATGATGAAAGTTAGCATTGAAAATGGAATGTGGAGAATTATGTCGTATTAGTATGATTTCGTGTCATTATGATAATTAAACTGTTGAGGTGTGAATTATGATGATTGTTGATGAACTTGGAAAGACGGAAATATGTTACGAATATGTATGTTGAAGATTAGAAGGTTTGGATAAATTATGACTTTGGTGGAAAGTTGTGTATTTTGTATAATTTGTGTATATATTGTAAAAAAAGGTATGAAATGCTTCCAAATGGCATTGTAACGATTCTAGTTGGTAATGAATGTGAATATGATGGTATGGATTTGGACATGTGAAGTCGGAATGGAAGTTATTGCATTATGTTGGAAAGTTGATTAGTTGTATCATATTGTGTTTTGTTATGGTTGTTGATGTTGTTGTTGGGTTGTTGTTGATTGTTTTGAGCCGAGTTAAATCTCGGGGTGTCGTATTTATAGGGGAAGTCTTTAAGCGAAATTTCGGTAGCCAAATAGAAACCAAAGATTGGAAATGTCAACTTGCATGAATAGTAACTGGCAAAAGTGACCATTTGCAGATTTTTGACGAAACGGGATCGGAGTTTTGGAGAGCGTAAAAGGCGCAAAAGGTATGTAAAGCTCCGTTTTCCTTCTCTTGGCACGTCCTAGGTATACTAGGCGAATTCGTACTTCGAGACAACTCTACTCTTCGTAATCCACATTTGAAATTATCCCACTTTCTTTCAGTAGAATTGAATTAGTTAAGTTGTAAGTAGTTAAGAAAATGCTTAAACTCCTAAAACTTTTGTAAGTAAAATCCGATTACCTTAAGAACTTTCATAAGCGACTCCATAAAGCCTATTATACATAATTTGTGTCCACCCCCTCGGTTGACCCGAGGTGGGCCCACTACACTTCCGACTCTACCCTTTTGTAATTATGACTTACCTTCGAGCGGTTTTAAAGGAAACGTTTTAACTACTTCTTTATCTATTCTTGGAAAAACTGTTTCAATTATTCCGTTAAGTATTATGAATTGTTGTGGACCTTGGAAACGATTTCAGAAAGAGTTATGCTTCTGTAGCTCGTATAACATCCGGAACTCATTTGCTATGTCTCCGTCCGTTTTCATCGATTTGACTTGTTACTCGATATGCCTCATTGAGTCTCTGGAAACATATATGTTATTTTGTTGCATTTGGTTTCTCACTACTCCACTCGTGGATGCCTCAATGTTTCCCCCACTGAGCCCGGGCCAGGATATGTTCTCAAGCGTATTCCTCTGCATTGTTCGCCGCGCCCCGGATGTGAGGGCGGTGTATATACGTGCATGGGTTGTGGTGTATGATGTGCCATGTACGTTTATGCTGATATCTGCTGATTATGTTCTGATATGGCCATTTGGTATGTTATGATTTGTTTCGGAGATATTCCCTACTCGAAGTATGATGTGTTTTGGCGCGCGGAAGGGGGCGCCTATGTTCGTTCACCGAGTCCCATAGCGGGGCCGGCTTTGGCATATGTTTTCTGTATGTATCATTTATGTTTTTGATATGCATTTTGACTCTATGTATCTTATGCTTCCTCCGCACATTCTGTTCTGATTTTGATCTTATTTATTACGTTCTCTGCTTTACATATTCGTACATTTTCCGTACTGACCCCCTGTTCTTCGGGGGCTGCGTTCATGCCACGCAGGTACCGACGCTTGATTTATTTATCCGCTCGCCTAGGCTATCCGCTCGTTACGGTTGAAGTGCTCCTTTGTCCGAGCCCCTATTTTGGTATAGACTTTTCTGTTTTATATGTACATATTTATTCTGGGTACGACGGGGCCCTGTCCCGTCATGTGATTATGCTTTTGGTTCAGTAGAGGTCTGTAGACATATAGTGTGGGTTCTGTATATGCTTTGTGAGTTTTGTGTACGCTTAGAACTTATTTATGTTTTGTGATGGCCTTATCGGCCTTCGTGCGTCATGCCCACTGGACTCTGTTAAATTATTATTTCCGTTTATTTTTAATATTTTGCTAATTTAGGTTAAGGTACGTACGAGTGCCCAACTAGGGCACGTGTCGCGGCCTACGGAGGTGGGTCGTGACAAAAGTGGTATCAGAGCGGTTAGGTCCTCGGAATGTCTACAGACCGTGTCCGGCGGAGCCTTGTTTATGGTGTGAAGCCGGCCACACTTATAAACAGGGGGCTGCGGGGCATTTAGGAATCAATGACCTTTCTTCTGTCTTAGATCGTGCGATAGAGCCGAGTCTAGTGGAAGACCACTTCGACACTTTCTTCGGGTAGGTGGATTGATAGAAGATGAAGAGGTCGAAAGCGATGATGAATTCAATGCCAACAAGGCCCCTAAGGTATGCTCGGGACCTCGTTGCTCGGGGCCCGGCGAGGGGCCCCAGTTACTCTATTGAGACGGACCCCTCAGAGGATCCTGCTACGATCCCCCCAGAGTGTTTGACCCCCGGAGAGGAGGTAGGGCCTAGCAGGAGGAGCCCTAGCTATTCGATTGAGACTGATCCTTCGGAGGATCCGGCGACGATTCCAATCCGGATGCGACCCCCGGTGAGGAGGATCTTCCGGAAGCAACCTACGACACGGATCCGTCCGAGTATGGGGCGGGGGGCACCGGGGAGAGGAGCTCCCCGACATTGAGCCGGCCCGCTCCTATAGAGCGAACACTATGTTCCGCCGAATTCCTCGGTGAGCGTTACGCCGTACTCTAGCCCATGTCCCGGTCATCGGTGAACCGAGAGTCGCCGGACTACCTATATCTCTCGGATTCGGACGAGGGGATGACGAGGAGGAGTACCCTTCGCTCTATAGCCTACTAGATCGGCCCGGGAGACAATTCGTCCAAGTATACGAGTATTTATTGAAATTTGTTCTGTATATGTGTGTACTTGTTACATAACTGTTACGTAATGGCGGTAAGCCGGATTGTAAGGGTCGATAGTCAAATATTCGTAAATCGGGATAATTAAGGTGGGTTCATTATTATAGTGGATCTGGGAGTCGAGGACGGAAGGTAGTTGTGTCCGTAGATGAAAAGTGAACACGGGGGATCAAGAAGGGTAAAATTGTAATTGTGTCACGAGGGCGTCCGAAAACCTGTCAGGACTTTACTTTACCCCAAATTACGTGACGGAGGTCATGCAGTGGAGAGAACGCGAATATACCAGTATTAAAGTATTGTATTCCGACGAAGATTCAAAGTTAAGCGTGCTAGGGTGAGGGAAATTTCACGATGGGTGACCCCCCTGGGAAGTTTCTGAAAACTTTACAACTTCAGCCAAAAAGAAGCAAATGGGAAGCTAGAGTAGTCTAAAGGGACTTGGAATATACTGAGTAGATTAATATTTTAGGAGGTCACGTGGAACGAGGCAAATTAGACCGGTAAGGAAGAAGGGGATGTGTCACGATTTCGGAATTGGGGTGAGTTCGAATAGTGTTTGGAAATATTTTGTAAGTGAGATGATAGCGACTACATGTCTGCGTAGGTGTGTGTCCCATATATAGTTATATCAGCGGATATGTGTGTTCCGGCAACCCTCGGGGCGGTATAGAAAAGGCCTTAAGCGGACAAGGTAGCAAAGCTTAAATGGGAAATAGTACAAATGGCACGAATGCTATAAGACAAGTTGATGTTGTTTTTGCCACGGATTAAGTTCGGACGGTTCGAATACACTGATATTTGGAAAAGGAAAAAAAAATGAATAGGTGGGAGGTCAGAGGATCAGCACGTCGGGATTAAATATCGCCGAATTGAAATTGGGAATGTAGACATATATATATATATATATATATATATATATACGCCCCAAAAGGGGGGAAGCGAGTATGAGGGACGCAAGTACAAGATAAAGACGGTCGAAGCTATAGCATATTCGATACAAATGTTCGGACTACGGTTAAGATTCCTCGCCGGAGCAAGTTAGAAAAATCTAGAAGTCCACGTGGTTTGACGGCTAAGTGGGGGACAATAGAAGGGTTTAAGTTAAGAACAAAAGGATGATCCGGGGTAATGTGTTTAGGATATTTCAGGTTGGGTAGGAGATGATTTGAATGAATTGATCAGAATTAGCCAGCTATCAAAAGAGAGTAAATCTTTGTGTCATATGAAAGGTATGATAAGACTCGAAGAGGAGAACGAGTCCAACTCAGGATATATTTTGGACCTTATTACGTTGTGCGTGAGGTAAAATGTTGCGTAGCAAAGACGTGGCCTGGGTTGAGGTACAGTGGCGAGGTAACGACAGGGAGAAGGTGATTCGAATAGCCAAAGAGGTAATGTAGTCAGGAAAAGAGACTGCATGATATGACAAGTAATGGAACCTCCCCCCCCCCCCCAGAGACCTCTTAAGCTCCCATAAGACTAGTTGAACATTCGAGGACGAATGTTCTAAAGGGGGGAAGAATGTTATACCTCGCATTTTGTGCGTACTCGGGAGCATTGAAGATGACTTGGACTAATATGAACTATGTTATGACTCATATTTTTCACCTTTGGGAATCTCGGAATTTTCGAGACAAGTTAAGGACAATGAAATGCATTGATCTTGTTTGGTTCATAAGTTGGTTGTGACAAAGTTAGACGTGGAAATATTGGCAAAGACTAAGGGCGAAATGGGAATTTCAAGAAGTGGATTCATGAATTACCAACAATGTGGGCTAAGGATTTTGGACTTGGAAAGTTCTTAAAAAAAAATTAAGAGGAAAACATCAAGCCCAAAAGAGATGGGTGGCCGACCAACAAGGCCCAAGCCCATGGACCTAATTAAATCCCATGTGATAATTTTAATATAAGGATCATTAAGTAGTTGTGAAGCTTGTAGAAAATTCAAGAAAAGAAGACAAGGAGAAAACAAGAACAATAAGAGCCAAGGGAACAAGGCATTCGGCCAAGACCCAAGTTTTTGCCTCTTTGAAATCTTTCTCCAAAAATTAGTTTCTTGTGGTATCTCCACTAAATCAAGGGTGCTTTATGACTTGGTGCAATTGGTTTGGAAGAAAGAGGACTTGTTTCTTCAAATAGACAACTTACTCAAGTGAAGAAGATTGGAGAAAAAGGTAAGAATTCATTCTTTCTATTTATGATATGAAGGTTTATTTGTGTTGTAGTATATGTAAATGAGAGAATATATGAAAATATAGAAGTTGGCAAAGTGGATAGGAGTATTTGCATGGGGCCGTGCATGGTGTGTGTGTGGAATAATTGAGATGAGTGAATTTTTGTTGTGTTCTAGTTGTGGATATTATGGAAATTGTATTGGAAATGAAAATTTGGATGAAGTTGAAGAATTGCATATTGGCCGTGCCTATGTGTAAGTGAAATGATGATGGATTTGTTTTGTTTAATAAGTTAGTTGTGTTGTTATGATCCTTACAATGTAAGTGAAGGTAAAATGACGAAAGTTAGCATTGAAAATGGAATGTGGAGAATTATGTCGTATTAGTATGATTTCGTGTCATTATGATAATTAAACTGTTGAGGTGTGAATTATGATGATTGTTGATGAACTTGGAAGACGGAAATATGTTATGAAGATGTATGTTGAAGATTAGAAGGTTTGGATAAATTATGACTTTGGTGGAAAGTTGTGTATTTTGTATAATTTGTGTATATATTGTAAAAATGGTATGAAATGCTTCCAAATGGCATTGTAACGATTCTAGTTGGTAATGAATGTGAATGTGATGGTATTGATTTGGACATGTGAAGTCGGAATGGAAGTTATTGCATTATGTTGGAAAGTTGATTAGTTGTATCATATCGTGTTTTGTCATGGTTGTTGATGTTGTTGTTGGGTTGTTGTTGATTGTTTTGAGCCGAGTTAAATCTCGGGGGTGTCGTATTTATAGGGGAAGTGCTGCCGAAATTTCGGTAGCCAAATAGAAACCAAAGATTGGAAATGTCAACTTGCATGAATAGTAACTGGCAAAGGTGACCATTTGCAGATTTTTGACAAAACGGGATCGGAGTTTTGGAGAGCGTAAAAGGTGCCAAAGGTATGTAAAGCTCCGTTTTCCTTCTCTTGGCATGTCCTAGGTATACTAGGCTGGAATTCGTACTTCGGAGACAACTCTACTCTTCGTAATCCACAGTTGAAGTTATCCCACTTTCTTTCAGTAGAATTGAATTAGTTAAGTTGTAAGTAGTTAAGAAAATGCTTAAACTCCTAAAACTTTTGTAAGTAAAATCCGATTACCTTAAGAACTTTCATAAGCGACTCTATAAAGCCTATTATACATAATTTGTGTTCACCCCCTCGGTTGACCCGAGGTGGGCCCACTATTTCCGACTCTACCCTTTTGTAATTATGACTTACCTTCGAGCGATTTTAAAGGAAACGTTTTAACTACTTCTTTATCTATTCTTGGAAAAACTGTTTCAATTATTCCGTTAAGTATTATGAATGGTTGTGGACCTTGGAAACGATTTCAGAAAGAGTTATGCTTCTGTAACTCGTATGACATCCGGAACTCATTTGCTATGTCTCCGTCCGTTTTCATCGATTTGACTTGTTACTCGATATGCCTCATTGAGTCTCTGGAAACATATATGTTATTTTGTTGCATTTGGTTTCTCACTACTCCACTCGTGGATGCCTCAATGTTTCCCCCACTGAGCCCGGGCCAGGATATGTTCTCAAGCGTATTCCTCTGCATTGTTCGCCGCGCCCCGGTGTGAGGGGGCAGGTATATACGTGCATGGGTTATGGTGTATGATGTGCCATGTACGTTTATGCTGATATCTGCTGATTATGTTCTGATATGGCCATTTGGTATGTTATGATTTGTTTCGGAGATATTCCCTACTCTGAAGTATGATGTGTTTTGGCGCCGGAGAAGGGGGCGCCTATGTTCTGTTCACCGAGTCCCATAGCGGGGCCGGCTTTGGCATATGTTTTCTGTATGTATCATTTATGTTTTTGATATGCATTTTGACTCCCTATGTATCTTATGCTTCCTCCGCACATTCTGTTCTGATTTTGATCTTATTTATTACGTTCTCTGCTTTACATATTCAGTACATTTTCCGTACTGACCCCCTGTTCTTCGGGGGCTGCGTTCATGCCACGCAGGTACCGACGCTTGATTTATTGATCCGCTCGCCTAGGCTATCTGGCTCGGCGGATTGAAGTGCTCCTTGTCCGGAGCCCCTATTTTGGTATAGACTTTTCTCGTTTTATATGTACACATTTATTCGGGGTACGACGGGCCCCGTCCCGTCACGTGATTATGCTTTTGGTTCGAAGAGTGGGTCTGTAGACATATAGTGTGGGTTCTGTATATGCTTTGTGAGTTTTGTGTACGTTTAGAACTTATTTATGTTTTGTGACGGCCTTATCGGCCTTCGTGCGTCATGCCCACTGGACTCTGTTAAATTATTATTTCCGTTTATTTTTAATATTTTGCTAATTTAGGTTAAGGTACGTACGGGTGCCCAACTAGGGCACGTGTCGCGGCCTACGGAGGTGGGTCGTGACAGTCCAAATTGTCAGCAGGTTAAGATAGAGCATCAGAAGCCCGGTGGATTATTACAGGAGATGGAGATTCCGACGTGGAAGTGAGAAATAATTAATATGGACTTCATTACAGGTTTACCTCGCACTCCACGTAAATATGATTCCATATGGGTTATCGTTGATCGGCTGACAAAATCAGCCCACTTCCTTCCAGTCAGGACTACTTATTCGGCTGAGGATTATGCCAGATTATATATTAAGGAGATAGTAAGACTTCACAGAGTTCCCATATCTATTATCTCCGACAGGGATGCCCGGTTTGCGACAAATTTCCGAGATCATTTTCGGAAGGATTGGGGACCCAGGTGAGTCTTAATACGAACTTTCCATCCTCGGTCGATGGACGATGTGCCGAGCGTACTATCCACGCTAGAAGATATGTTACGGTCCCGTGTTATTGATTTCGAGGTAGGGATGATCACTTGCCACTGGTTGAGTTTGCTTATAATAATAGCTACCACTCCAGCATCCAGATGGCACCATATGAGGCCCTGTATGGTAGGAAATGCAGGTCACCGATTGGCTGGTTTGATGTTGGGGAAACTAAATTAATTGGCCCAGATATGATCGAGCAAGCGGTTGACAAGGTGAAGCTTATTCGGGAAAGATTATTAGCAGCCCAGAGTCGACAGAAATCGTATGCAGATAATCGACGTCGGCATTTGAAATTTCAGGTTGGTGATTGGGTATTCCTGGAAGTGTCGCCTATGAAAGGTGTTATGAGATTCGGCAGAAAGGGAAAGCTCAGTCCGAGATATATTGGGCCTTATCAGATTGTTCGTAGAATAGGCAAGGTTGCCTATGAATTAGATCTACCAGTGATTTGGGAGCGATTCGGTATTTCATGTGTCTATGCTTCGCAAATACATTAGTGACCCTTCCGAATATTTCCTATAGATGATATCCGAGTCACGAGAGCTATCTTACGAAGAAGCCTATAGCCATATTGGATCGTCGAGTAAGAAAGTTGCGGAATAAAGATGTGGCTTCGTTAGGTGATTCGGAATAATAACGGGAGGAAATGACTCAAAGGGAAGCGAGGAGGAGATGAAGAAGAAGTATCCTCACTTATTTCCAAAAGTGCCTACGTAATTTAAATTCCTTACTTGACAATGTTGATTAATGGCGAATTGTGTGTGATAGCTATAAAAGAACTCCCCGAAATTGCTTATAAGACTCCGTAGGACGAGTTTAACATTCGAGGATGAATGTTCTAAAGTTAGGATGTTATATCCCGTATTTTGTACATCGGGACAATCCGGTTAACTACGATAAGTTAGGGCAAGACTATTCCGGATACGAAGTAGAGATTTTTGTTTGTTTTAAAAGCATAAGTTGTGTATGACTTTATTGGCATGGAAATATTAAGGAAACATTTGGGGTTAAAATTTATTTATGGAAAGTATTTGATTCATGAAAAAAAAATAAAAAAAAATAAGGGGCCATGTGGCAGGCCACCTTGGTGTGGGCCAAGGGCCACATGGATGGTTATACTATGTAATAAAAGATGACTAATTAGTCTTCTTTATCATTCCAACACTTAGAAGAAAAATCAAGAAACTTTGAGAAAGAAATAGAAGGCCATTCGGCCAAGAACAAGAGAAATCAAGGTCCAAAAATAGCCATCAAAAAAATTGTTTCTCCTAGCAAATCAACTAATTGAAGGGTCCTCGTTAACGTGGAGTTGTTGTTTGAATCAATAGACTGCTCGTTTTCATCCTTTGCCAACCTTAGGCAAGTTGTGAAGTTGTGAAGAAAGGTAAGGTTTAATCTTGTTTTTATGTGTTATGGATGGTTTATGTGTGTTGTAGTATGCCAAAATGAATGAAATTCGTGAAATAAGCCATGTTGGAGTTGGGCCGTGTGCATGGCTTGAGGCCGTGCATGTGTGTGTTGTGTTAAAAGTGATGAATTAATTCTATTCTAGCATGTTTGGTTGTTGTAATGTGTTGAGATGAATGAAAATCATGAAGTTGGCATAATGGGGTGTTGGCCGAATATGGTCCCCCTTGTGTGGTTGGGAATGATCAAATTTTAGTTAGTATTTTAGTTGTCGTCGTTATGGGTTCTATGGTGAAAATTAAAGTTTAATGATTCAAATTGATGTTGTAATGGTTACGGGCTGATTTGGAGGTTAATGTGCTTTTGATGTAATTTTTATATTATGAGAGTGACATTATTAAAGTGTGGATTATTAGTGTAATTCATGGAATTGGGAGAGAGGAATGTGTGTTGTGTTGTTCTCGGGTTTGGGGAGATTTTCGGGTGAAGTGGTGCCTTGGTTGGGTTGTTTGAAATATTGTGTGAATTGTTTAAAGCGTTCTTGAATATCGTTTGAATGGTTTCGGATTAGTAATCGAACGTATGAGCGTTGATGTTGGCTTGAATGTAAGTAGTTGAACCGAATATAATGAATATGGTTGAATGATGTAAAAGAGAGTTACTAATGTTATAATGCATTTCGGATTGATTGTTGATGTTGTTAGAATGATTGTTGGTGTTGTTGTTGTTGAATTGGCCGAGTTAAATTCTCGGGGTTGTTGTATATACGGGGGAAATCTTTGCCCAAATTTCGTAGAATTTAGTGTTCACTTGGAATTGAATTCCTAAATGCCTTTAGCTAATGTTTGGCATTTAATGACGTATTGTAGATCTTGGGAAGTCCGCGACGTAAGTGGGATTATCTTTGAGAGCAGTCGAGGTATGTAAAGCCCAATCCTTCTTTCTTTTGGCATGTCCTAGTGGTAAGTAGGCTATGATACGAGCCTCGGGGTAATTCCATTCTTACGATCCGAGTTTGTATAAGATTCTTAATCTCTTAATGTTGGCCCCTTAATGTATTTAAATTAAGATCCTTATGTTTTATATGAAAGGCTTTCAAAAGTTGCGTAAAAGGGATTTTATTTAAAAGACTAGTAACTACGAACGTCCGTAACTTCCGTAGACGAGCTCGGATTGCCCGAAACGTTCATAGGAGATTCCATAAGGCATAACATCCCCCATCTTTCATAGGCGGGCTCGGACGGGGTTGGTACCGTCCGTGGCCCCGAGACTTTTCTATATTCATTTCTAGCGACTTTCGGAAAGGACTTAGTATGACTATCACTTAACTCCCGAGTATGGATTACTTATTTATTTATCGAGTTTGTGATAATTATTTTTATGCATATGGTTACTCATGACTCTCGCTCGTGCATATGATTGTTACATCCTTCGCCGAGTCCCGGCCGGTTATGTTCGTGCGCACTATGATATATTCCGAGTATGATGTGTCCGGTTCGCCGAGCCTCTGCCAGAGAGCCGGTTCCGAGTATATTTAGCGTTATGATGTGTAATGGCGTTATGATGTGCTATGTGACATGTCGGGTTCGAGAGATATGAAATCTTCGGAGTATGATGTGTTATGGCGCCAACGACGGGCGGGCGACCATATTCTAAGAGCCCATGCATGATTTGTATTTTTAAAGTAAATATTTTGACATTTTGCATATTGTATTTATTTTCCGCATCTTTTGTTTCGATTATGATTCTGTTACTGTATTTCTTGCTTTGCATACTCAGTACATATTCATCCGACCCCTTTCGTCGAGGGTCGCGTTTCATCCCGCGTGTACGGATACCCGGCAGGTGATCACTTGACCTGACACCTATTCTGCTATTTTGGGAGTGCTCCTTCGTGCGAGCCCACATTTTTAGGTATATATTCTTCCGTTACATATGTATATATTCATTCGGGGGTACGACGGGCCACGATCATATGTGTTTCGTTGTTTAGAGGTCCGTAGACATGTATGTGGGTGTTGGATATTTACGTACGGACGTGTTCGCATGTTTTATGTTTGGGGCGGTCTCATTCGTCGTGGCAATCGTCAATAGCTTGCATCCGTATATATTTTGGGCCGATGCGTTCTGATAGCCTCCTCACGCTCGTGATATATATGTTTGTGTTTGAGAGACGATTTGAGAGATAGGTGTACGATATTTGTGTATGTATAAACCGTTTGTGATTCAGATTAATGAATGTGTTTGGGTGCCTAGTTCGGGCACTAGTCACGTCCTACGGGGTTGGGTCGTGACAGAATTGACCATAATTAGAATGTTGTCGAAATATGTGGAGGAGAGTTATTAGCGTTATGATGCGTTTTGAATTGGTCGTTGATGTTGTTAGAATGATTGTTGGTATTGTTGATGAAGATTTGGCCGAGTTGAATTCTTGGGGTTGTTGTATTTATAGGGGAAGCGCTGCCCAAATTTCTGTAGAATTAAGGGCTAGTTTGGAATTGAATTCATAAAATGCCTATGGCTAATGTTTGGTATGTAACGATGTTGTTGTAGATCATGGGCAGTGTTACATCCCGTATTTTGAGCGACGGGACGATTCGGGTTAACTATGATAAGTTAGGGTAAGACCATTCCGGACGCGAAGTCGAGACGTTTGACCTTCGATTGTGTTGTAAGACCTAATGTATGATTTTATAGACATGGAACATTTAAGAAAAATTCGGGACCAAAGATGGAAAATTTGAAAAAATGGG
>NC_081353.1:62324580-62350446 GCF_029784015.1 Lycium ferocissimum
GTTCAAGCCAACATTAACGCTTATACATTCAAATACTCATCCGAATCCATATCAACAACATTCAAGGACATCTTAAACAATTTATACAATATTTCCAACAATCCAACCATGGCTCCAATCCACCCGAAATCAGCCCCCAAACCCGAGAACCTCACTTTAACACATTCCTCATTTTCAAATCATGATTTGCATCCACAACTCACATTCTAACAATGCCATTCTCATCAATATACAATTTACATTAAATGTACAATAACCTCCAAATCAGCCCATACATTTACAACATCAATTTGAGTCATTAAACATTCATTTCCAACATAGAATTCATAACGACGACGACTAAAACATTAAGCGAAATTAATGCGTTCATTGTCATATAATATGACCCATTTTAAACCAACATACCAACATGCACATATGGATAATTCTCATTCATTTCTTCACACTACAACCATCAACATACTATATAGAACTTAATTCATCACTTCAATACAACACAACACACACACACTTACACGGCTAAATCTCACACATATGGCCTCAACTCCAACACACTATATTTCATGATTTTCATCCATTTTAACATACTACAACATGCATACAACCTTCATAACACATAAACAAGATCAAATCTTACCTTTCTTCGTTCAACTTCACAATAGGCTAGGGTTTCCAAGGATGAAAACTAGCGGGTTGATCGCTCCAACAACACTTCCACGCTACTTAGGGACCTCAAAATAGTGATTTTGCATCAACAAAATATTTTTGGAGTGACTTGAATGGAAGTTGGTTTTCCCCTTGCCTTGGCCGAGAGCTCTCTTTTGCTCTTCAACTTCTTGTCTCTTTTTTTCTAAGTGTTGAAATGAGTAATGAAGACTAGTTGATCATCTTTTGCTATTATATGAATATGACTCAAGTGACCTTGGCCCACACCATGTGTTGGAGCAATAAAAATTGAACACAATTTTGTGGGCCATTTCCAAATACCACGCGGCTAAGACCATGGAAAATGCATGATTTTCGAGTTTCACTTATTCCATTTTTGGTCCCAAATTTTCCTAATTGTTCCATGCAAACAAATTCATGCACAACTTATGTCTCAAAATAAAATCGAAGGTCCAAAGTCTCGACATTGTATCCCGGAATGGTTTTATCTCTAACTTATCATAGTTAAACCGGATTGTTCTAATGTACGAAATACGGGATATAACACCCTCCCCCCCTTTAGAACATTCGTCCTCAAATGTTAGATTAACCTTATGGGATCTTATAAACACTCGGGGGAGTTCTTTTACAATTATCACAAACAATTCATACATCAATCAACATAACCAATTAAAGAATCCAAATTACCTGTACCCACATCTGGTGGCGCCTCCTAATCCTATCCACGGGTCAACGCATATAGGCGGTTCGATGGACCTCCAGAACCGGAGGCTCGCCACGGCCCGCCGGAGTCGGCGCCGCCCCCATCGGGCGCATAGCTACGGAAGGGAAGACGAACCGACGAATGACTCGATGAAATCGGGCCGCACCTCCCGACCGCCCGTACGACACTCTCTCTTGAAATGACCCCGGCCGCGCAGTAAAACAATCACCCGTGGCACGTAACACCTGGTGACGCTCCTACAAAAAGAGGGAACACAGAGGTCCGGGCGGCCTTATCCGGCTACCGGAACCTCTCGTCCAACCGTGAGCCCGAAACCCCGAAACTGCGGCGCCCCCCGAATATCCCGCACTCTCCGACGAACCGGGAAGGGTGTCCGGTGCCGCCGCCGAGGCTCGCCTTGAGAATCTCCGTACCCGGCAGATCTATTCTCTGGGCCGGCCCTCATCATAATCCCCATCGGGCCGACACCCCCGCGTCGCTTCTCCATACCCTGGGTACGTGCACGAATGGTGCGATGGACATCCCGGAGGTCCGGGCCGCCATCACCTCTGTCAAGCAAGTGAGCCCTATCACATACCGGTGCATCCCGTCGGCCACAAGTAACGCGGGCGCATATCCGGCCCGCCGAATCACCGGTATACTCCCGGACGCTCGCTTTCTCGTTTGTCACGACCCAACTCGCGTAGCCGTGACTAGTGCCCGAGTTGGGCACCCAAACGCATTCATCAAACCTAAATCACACACACTCGACTTACGCGCGTACAAGTATCAAACGCCGTCTCAAACACATCTCAAACTCAAACACATACATATCGAAAGCCGACAAGGCTACCGTATGGCACATCGGCCCAAAACATATAATATACAAACTCATCCGTACGGGGTAGGCACACAACCCACATATACGTCTACACACCTCTAAACAAACCAACAGACTAACAGAATCATATGACGGGACGGCCCCGCCGTGCCCCCGAACACACACACACATATGCAACGAACGAGTATATACCAAGATGTAGGCTCCGGGATAAAAGAGCACTCCGACACGCAGATAGGTCCCTGGCGGCGGATCGCCTCGGGGCGTGTCCGTACTGCCCGGGCGTAAACGCAGCCCCCGAAGGGGGGTCGACGAAATATGTGCGAGTATGCAAAAGCGAGGGAATACAAGAATAAATCGGGTCACACACACTCGAAACAATACCGAAAGTAAGTACCTTTCAAAATGCCAAATGTGTATTTTTAAAAATAAGCATGCGAGAAGGGCACGAGAAAATATGGTCGCCCGCGTCGATGGCGCCATAACACGAGATAACACCGAGAAGGTTTCAAATCTCCGTATCCCCGAACACAACACATCACAACACATCATAAGCCATATCACAAAGCATAACTCCATAAACGGAACCGGCCCCTACGGCGAGGTCTCGGGAACCGTAACACGACATAACTCCCGGAATATATATCATAATGCGCACGACAACAAAACGGGCCGGGAACCGGCGAACGATGTACCAACAAACCGCACGAGCGAGTCGTGAGTAACCATATGCATAAAATCATTACCATAGGTTCAAAAGGTAAGTAAAATGATCATACTTGGGGATCGGGAAAATCGTTATACCAAACTCTTCCAAACGTCATCCGAAGTGTACAAAGGAAGGTCGCGGGACCCACGGACGAGTGTCGACCCGAGCGACCCCGCCTATGAAAAACATACTCATCACACGTCATACAACCTCCCACGACGATATCGAGGCAATCCGAGCCCTTAGTCGAAAGTTATGAGCGTTCGTAGTTTCAACATCGTTTAAAAATAGAACTCTTTTGAAAACCAAGTTTTTATGCAACTTTAAAATCAATTTTTCCAATAACATCAAAAACCAATATTTTCTCACATCAACATACGAGTACCAAAAGACAAACGCGAATCATAGAAAGGACTCGGATTATGAGAATAGAATTTCCTCGAGGCTAGTATCATAGCCTATATTAAACTAAGACATGCCAAAAGAAAGAAAAGTTAAGCTTTACATACCTCGCTTGCACACAACGGTAATCCAAATCAAACTTATATCTCGAATTCTCCAAGATCTACATGACATCAACAAATACCAACGTCAACCAAGCATTTAGAAGTTCATTTCCAACTAACACATAATCCTACGGAAAATTGAGAAGACTTCCTTTATAAATACCAACCCGAGAATTCAACTCGGCCAAATTCAACAACACGACAAACCAACAATCATTCCAACAATATCCACAATCAATTCGAAAGCATTTGAACATTAAAAATCCTTCTCCCACACATTCCAACAATATTCCAATTATACTTACTATAACTACATACATACAAACCAACATGTAATCAAACTAACGCATATTCAATTATCAATCCAAAACCATTCAAACAACATTCAAGAACTCTTTAAACAATTCACACAATATTTCCAACAATTCAACAAAGGCTCCAAGTCACCGAAATGGTCCCCAAACCAGAACCTCAACTCTAATGCATTCCTTAATTTCAAATCATGATTTACTTCAACAATCCACACTCTAATCATGCCATTTCCATAAACATAAAAAATCACACTAAATACACAAAATCCTCCAAAACAGCCCATACACTTACAATACCAATTTGAATCATGAAACTCTTATTTCCAACATAGAATCTACATAACAACAACAACCAAAATTCCAAGAAAACTAATTCATTTCTTAACACATACCAGGGCCATATTCGGCCAACACCCATATATATATACTTCATGATTTTCATCCATTTCAACACTCACAATAACCAAACATGCTACATAAAACTCATACACCAACTTTAACACAACACACACACTTTGCCAAGTACCCTAGTACATGGCTCAACTTCAAACACCAAATTTCCATGAATTCCATCCATATCAACATACAACAACACACATAACCCTTTCATAACTCATAAAAACAAGATTAAACTTACCTTTCTTCACAAATCCTCAACTTATCCAAAGTTGGCCAGGATGAAAACGAACAATCCAACGCTTGAAACAACACCTCCACGTTACTAAGCACCTCAAATTAGTAGGTTTGCTTAGGAGAAATAATTTTGGAGAGGCTTAATCTTGGTCTTGAAATTTTCCTTCTTGGCCGAATGGTTAGTAGCTTTTGTTCTCCAATGTTCTTGATTTTTCTAATGTCTTGAGAAGATGATGAAATGGTCCCTTAGTCATATTTTTCTTTTACATATAATAGCCAACCATGTGGCCATGGCCCACCCCAAGGTGGCCGGCCACATGGCCATATTTCATTCCCACATTTTTTCAATAATAGACAACTTCCACAATTTCCACTTTTGGTCCCGAAGTTTCTTTGATGTTTCCATACCAATAACGTCATACACACTTAGGTCACACGACAAAATCGAAGGTCACACGTCTCGACTTCGCACCCCGGAATGGTCTTAACCCTAACTTTTCATAGTTAACCCGAATCGTCCCGTCGTTCGAAATACGGGATGTAACACTATGAGACGAGGAATACTCCTCCACCCCGGCCCGCCTTGCCTCGGAGGTAGAAAATGGGCCGAGAAGGCCTCTCTACCAACTCGCCCCATACCGTGGAGGGGCACCCTCACCTCTCGGACAACATCCACGACTCATACCAATTCGTGCTACATCGTGCAACCGGTATGACGCCATCTCAACCGACTCCCCGTCTTGGAAGCACCGAAAATCGCAGTGGCACGCCGCATCCGTATCGGATGAACTCTTGAGTGTGTGTCTGTGTGTGTGTGTGTGTGTGTGTGTGTGTGTGTGTGTGTGTGTGTGAAAATCACGGGCCAATTGCGTAAAATCACGGCTGTCATATCTATCCGCACGATCACCCCCGATCCGTGCACCGTGAACCCGGGCCGCCATCGGTCGGTCCATAACCGGACCGCATCTCGCATCGCCCGATCCGCCGCCCCGGCGAGGAGCCGGGAGAGGCTATCGGTACTCGAACCCCGGATCGGGGGTGGAGCCGCCCCCGACCCCGCGGCCGCTCCAAATCCCTCGGATGCTTTCGTAATACGGGGGTAGCAACCAGCCGTCGGAGGCACAATCTCCGGCTCAAGCTGGGCACGGGCCTAGTAGCTATCCGGCCCGTCTTTTTCCGGTCTCTAGCTGTTGTAGTCTTGCCTAATCTACACCGGGCATGTGGCCTTCTCGGAGGCAGGCCGAAAGCATAACATTTCATCGGAAAAGAGTCATCCCGATAACACGGCTCTATCACGCACGATCTAAGATCGAAGGAAAGATAACATCCTAAATGCCCCGTAGCTTCATCCGCTTATAGATGCGGTGCACAACACACCGATAAACAAGAATCTACAAGACACGGTCTCGTAGACATTCCCCGACGAAGCGCTCGATACCACTTCTATCACGACCCAACCCCGTAAAGGTCGTGACTAGTGCCCGACGAGCACCCAAACACACTTATCAAACGAATCACATACGGATGGCTTATATATCTATAAATATCAAACGTGGCTCCAAATGGACGCATACAAACACATAAACCGTACGGCCACTGAAGCCGGTAAAGGCGTATAATATACATAACATGTCAAAGCATATACACGCGCGCCGACAAGTGAGGCTGCCACGGCGGACGGGCCGCCCAAATATAACTCGCACGTCGCATTCGAACAAAAGCGTACATAACCCACATCTATGTCTACGGACCTCTGTCTAGGAACAACGAGAATCGGATGGCGGGACGGGCCCCGCCATACCCACGAATAAACATAATCATATACATCGGAAGAGTATATACCCAAAATATTGGCTCCAGAATAAAAGGAGCACTCTGAACAGCAGAATGGAAATCCTACGCCGGTGGAACACCAAAACGCGTATCCGTACTGCGAGGCATGAACGCGGTCCCCGAAGAAAAGGGGTCGGTACGGAATATGTACCGAGTATGCAAAGCGGAAGATATAGTAAACGGGCGAGTCATAATCGAAACGAGAAGTACGAGTGAAAGTAAGCATAATAACTGAAATATCAAAGCACTTGCGTCTGACATACAAATCATACATATGAGATACAGAAGACAAATATAATGTTCATCATATACATACCGTAACACATCATAACGTCATTACCGATCATATGAGATGTCCTTAACCGATGTCGGGTTGGCCTAAACCAATGTGGGATTGGCCTAAACCAATGTGGGATTGGCCTAAACCAGTGTGGAATTCTACCTCACTACTGGGTTTGCCCCACCATTGGGTTTGCCCCACCACCGTCTCCGATTCCAACAAATCACATATTTAAAAAAAAAATCCATTCATATAACATATAACGTAATATATATACACAGTACCCGGCCGAAAGGGGCTCGGCGTACCGATCTGATACCAACTGACCATATCATCATACATCATATTATATCATCATATACCATATCGGACTTCGCATCATATTCATATTTCGAAATTCACGTCATACTTCAGAATATAGCATAGTGCGCACGATAACCTAACCGGCCCGGGACTTGGCGAAAATGTACAACGGAAGGCATGAACAGAATCGGGAGTGACCAAATACAGTTTAAAACATTTTTACAGACTTAATGGGTTAATCAAAACGAACCGTCTTTTATAAGCCACAACAATAGTCAATTCAGATTTTCTTCCGAGTATCGCTCGGGGACATACCAAACCGAACTTCAGAAACCATAGACACGTACCGAAATCATGTGCACAAAATCATTATCACATACTTAAGAGGTAGGTAAACTGATCGTACTTAAAATCGGAATCATAGTCATATCATGTTCTTGCAAAAGTCATCAGAAATACGTAAAGGAAAGTCGCGGGACCCACGAACGGGTGCCGACCCGAGCCGGGCCCTCCTATGGAAATCATAGCTATCATACATCATGGAATTATTTTTTGAGCATATCGAAGCGATCCGGTTCTGTCCGTGAAAGTTACTGACTTTCGTAGTTTTCGGAGTCATTTAGGAACAAAACTCTCTTTAAAAACCAAACCTTTAAGCAACTTTTGAAACTTGTTCATGTAAAAGACATAGGGGCCAATATTTCATCATATCATGCATACGAAGACCAAGAAATAAATAATAATCACAGACATAGTCGGATCGCGAGAGTAGGATTTTCTCGAGGCTCGTATCATAGCCTATTTGTAACTAAGGCATGCCAAAGGAAGGAAGGGTTACGCTTTACATACCTCAAACGCTTTCCAAGCTGCTCCAAACTCAAGCTAATATCAACCTACGACTCGGACTCCCCAAGATCTACACAACGTCATAATATGCCAAACATTAGCCAAAGGTATTTAGGAATTCATTTCCAAACGAACATCAAATTCTACAGAAATTTGGGCAGCATTTCCCCTGTAAATAGGCCACCCCGAGAATTTAACTCGGCCAAATCAACAATCAACAACAACAACAACCAACCTAGCAACATCCATAATAAATCCGAAAGGTAATATAACATTAATAAGCCCCTTTTTCATCATTCAACAACTTTCAATATATATATTTAACGGCTTACGTTCAAGCCAACATTAACGCTTATACATTCAAATACTCATCCGAATCCATATCAACAACATTCAAGGACATCTTAAACAATTTATACAATATTTCCAACAATCCAACCATGGCTCCAATCCACCCGAAATCGCCCCCAAACCCGAGAACCTCACTTTAACACATTCCTCATTTTCAAATCATGATTTGCATCCACAACTCACATTCTAACAATGCCATTCTCATCAATATACAATTTACATTAAATGTACAATAACCTCCAAATCAGCCCATACATTTACAACATCAATTTAAGTCATTAAACATTCATTTCCAACATAGAATTCATAACGACGACGACTAAAACATTAAGCGAAATTAATGCGTTCATTGTCATATAATATGACCCATTTTCGGCCAACATACCAACATGCACATATGGATAATTCTCATTCATTTCTTCACACTACAACCATCAACATACTATATAGAACTTAATTCATCACTTCAATACAACACAACACACACACACACTTACACGGCTAAATCTCACACACATGGCCTCAACTCCAACACACTATATTTCATGATTTTCATCCATTTTAACATACTACAACATGCATATAACCTTCATAACACATAAACAAGATCAAATCTTACCTTTCTTCCTTCAACTTCACAATAGGCTAGGGTTTCCAAGGATGAAAACTAGCGGGTTGATCGCTCCAACAACACTTTCACGCTACTTGGGGACCTTAAAATAGTGGTTTTGCATCAACAAAATATTTTTGGAGTGACTTGAATGGAAGTTGGTTTTCCCCTTGCCTTGGCCGAGAGCTCTCTTTTGCTCTTCAACTTCTTGTCTCTTTTTTTCTAAGTGTTGAAATGAGTAATGAAGACTAGTTGATCATCTTTTGCTATTATATGAATATGACTCAAGTGACCTTGGTCCACACCATGTGTTGGAGCAATAAAAATTGAACACAATTTTGTGTGGGCCATTTCCAAATACCACACGGCTAAGACCATGGAAAATGCATGATTTTCAAGTTTCACTTATTCCATTTTTGGTCCCAAATTTTCCTAATTGTTCCATGCAAACAAATTCATGCACAACTTATGTCTCAAAATAAAATCGAAGGTCCAAAGTCTAGACATTGTATACCGGAATGGTTTTATCTCTAACTTATCATAGTTAAACCGGATTGTTCCAATGTACGAAATACGGGATATAACAGTAACATTCTTCCCCCCTTTAAAAACATTCGTCCTCCAATGTTAAGCTATCGGGGATTCTACGAAAATTTCGCCAAAGTTTCCCCTCTAATATAACACTACCATCCTGTCACAATGGTCCAAAATACACTGCCACTCAGGGCTACAATATCACAACCCACAGTATGGCGATACACAACCAAAAGCATTAAAAATAAAGTATTGCATTGCATACCTGGGGCAACAGCGTTTCATCTTGAACCTCTTTTGGGAGCCATCATTTTAGTCCTCTAGCACGCACTATCTATAACATTCCCTTTGAATAGTTGAAAATGAGTTTTCTTCTTAGTAATGACTCTCGGGTGCAATACTTCCCCGATTCCTCAGAAATATCCTTTCAAGAGATATAAGTGAGTCACTTTCCTAACATGACCCGGAGTATCATGACCACACTATTCTTGCTTACCTCTTACTCCTCTTTTTAAGTACCCAATTGGTTTCATTTGCGTCACGTAAATACTTGCAAGTTGTATAACCGTTTTTGCGTGATTCGTGTACATACATATCTATACATATACATATATCCATATTCGTGTCCATATTCATATTCGTATTCATATCCATATTCGTATACATTTTCATGCCCATATTCATATCCATGGCATACCCGACCTTGAAGGTTCGGTGGTTTCGCATACCCGGCCATGACAAGGCTCGGTGTCATACATACCAAAACTCTTTTGCCTATCTGTAGTAGCTTATCTCGTCATACTCTTTTCTTTCTATTATTTGACCCTTGATTATCACATCTTATGTCCTACTATAGAAAACTTTAGGTCCCTTCTTAATTGTCACTTATAAATAGCAATATCATTAACAACGACTCTACCGTTAGTGCCTTTGCCTCTATTCTAGTATAGCATCGCAATCTTTTGCGATATCCCTTGAGTTATTTGCTCTTAATGTCACATTGTTCAAGGCCTTCATGAATGATTTACAGTACAGTCTCAGATACCCGCTCAATTCTTGTTCATTTATTCACTAGCTATTAGACTCCTTTCCGCATATGTTATAGCCCGTATATTGTACGTTTGGAAATTCCAGAGTCATCGTGGAAAGTTAAGGGCAAGACCAATTTCAAAAATCAATTTTAACGGACGAGTTGTTATAAATATTATTTATGGTATTATTAGTATGGAAATGTTGTGAAAGGTTGAGGGCAAAAGAGAAATTCGCAAAATGAGTCGTGGAAGTAGTGTGGAAGGCTAGGGGTAAAATGGTAATATTAAGAAAAGTCGAGGGGCAAAACGGGAATTTTACGGAAGGGATTCATGAAGGTTTCAAAGGGCCATATTGGCCATGTGAGGAAATAAGGGAAAAATTAAGAAAAATCAAGAAAAAGGAGGAAAATTCTAGAAGAGGAAGAAAGGAGGCATGTGACCAAAATTGAGGGACCTATTTATAAATAATGAAAATTTGTGGAAGACTTGTGGATATATATGTAGGAAGTCATCTTAATTTATCAAATTTTCTAGAGATTTCAAGAAAGTTGAACACAAGAAAGAAAGAGGAGAAAGAACTTGGCCATTCGGCCTTGGAGAAAAAAAAGGAGAAAAACCGAGAAAAAAAAAAAGAAGAGAAGAAGAAGGAGGGAGTTTTCAACTTGTTCTTCCTAGCCAAGCAATTCAATAAAGGGTTCTTGGTAAGGTGGAGTGATTTGTAGAGCAAGGAAAACACAACTTCATAAGTTGGAAATTCAAGCAAGTTGGAGAATCAAAGAAGGAGGTAAGAATTCATTCTCTTTACATGTTATGGATATTTTTGCATGTTGTAGTATACAAAAAGGAGTGAAATTCATGAGAAATATGGAAGTGGAGGGTGGCCGTGCATGTGTATATGTGTGTGTGTAGAGATTTTGTGCTAATTATTTTATTTAGTGTTTGGTTGTTATTGTTGTAAATGTTATGTTGATGATGGAAGTTGCACGATTTTGAAAAGGTTGTGGTTGTGCATGCATGATGTTGGCCGTGTAATTATGGTGCGGTATAGAGGAAAATGAGTCAATTTTATTTAAAAGAATAGAGTGTTGTTGTGTGTGGATTCTATATTGCTAATGAAAAGCTTAATGATCTTAGAGAAATTATGGTAGTTGGAGGCTTGTGGTTGAAGTTTATGTAAATTGAACATTATGTTTTTACATGAATGAAAGACAATGATATTAGTATGGTGTTGTTGGAATATGTATTATAAGGTTATTATTGTTTTCATTGGAGTTGGAAGGTTTTGAAGGAAGTAGTATATTCATTGAGTTATTATAATGTAGCTTGGATTGAATATGGAAATTGTTAGCATGGTTGTTGACTTTATGTTGATAGTTTGGCCGGGTTGCATTCCCGGGATTGTTGTTTGTTGAAATGGGCCAAGTTGAACTTGGTGGTATGGTGTATTTACAGGGGAAGTACTGCCGAAATTTCGGTAGACAAGTGTCACTTTGAGATTTTACTTCTAGACACTTGAACTAACATTTGGTAAATATGACCAAATTGTAGATTCTAGCGAAGTTGGAGCTTGAATTTGGAATAGCATAAGGAGCGAAAAGAGGTATGTAAGGCTTCACCTTCTTTCTTTGGCATGTCTTAGACGTAGTAGGCTTGAACACGGGCCTCGGGGACAATTCCTTTCCTAGAAATCCGAGATCGAAATTAACCACTATTCACTCAGTAGAATTGAATTAGAAATTGCGCAAAATGTTGGACAAAGTTCTTAGACATCTAGAACTTACACAAATAGGACCCGATTACCCTAAGATCCTCATAAGTGACGCCATAAATTATTATATATGTAAATTTGATACGCCGCCTCATTTGACCCGAGGTGGACCCATTGGTTCCGGATTTTCCTTATTGTGCTATTTGACTTATTTTGAAGTAGAACCCGATGGAAACTTTTGATCCTTATTCCGTCATCAAATGGCAAGTTCTGTAACTATGCTAACGAGGATATTTTTATGATGACAATGAAGATGCTAAGTATAAGAAAATGGCTATGACGCATATGTGAAGAATATGTACTTACCATGAATATGACTATGACATGCTACACTATGCCCTATGATCTCTTAACAATGATCTTCGTTGATAGTCTCATCTTAGAATAATTGTTCCTTCAAGGTGAGACAAAGCGACCACGATTACTCCATAATGCAATCGGAGGTCACCGACCTTACGTCACTCCGATGGGTACATGACTTTCTTTGGGCTCTCCTGCATGTTTATATAATATGCACATGAATATGGGGACATGGGGGAAGGGACACATGGGGAATGGGAAGGGAAACATGTTTTATTTCCACCTGGTCAGCTGGCTTATCATCCGGACGCGGGATTCATGGGCGAGCGGGGTATTCGGCGCAATGTGAGCAAGCCGACATTTGTTCGGTGCTATGATACTACATGACACACTATGTTTTGACATGATATAACACGATGTGATATAAGTTCTATTTCTCTACGCCTATGAAAAAGGAAATGTTTTTTTTTTTAAAGGAAAGACAAGCATGCATGGCATCTGGCCTGAAAGGGCATTCCTATGTACAGGTTACTTCCTTATCCCACTATATGCCCTATGATTTCATGACATGGTTATCCATACTTTATCTTTCTGTTGTATTATTTTCTGTATGCCTTGCATACTCGGTACTCTATTCGTACTGACGTCCCTTCTTGTGGACGCTGCGTTTCATGCCGCGCGAGTCAGCAGGTAGACAGATTTGATCCCTAGGAGTTTCCCCCAGCAGCATTTTGGCAGCGCTCCAGTTGTTCGGAGCCTCGGTCCTTGGTACTACTTTTGTGTATATATTCGGGCACGGCAGTACCCGGCCCTCTCTATGTATATGTGTACTATATTTAGAGGCTCGTAGACAGAGATGCTCAGTTAGCTGTTTTGTACCTTTGATGATCCTCGTCGCTGTATAATGTGCTAGCAAAGTTTATTAGACTATGGGTGTAATTATGCTATTAATGTCAATGTGATGAAAAAAAAAAGAAAAATATGGTGTACTCATACGGCCCGCTTAGTAACTAAGATGGAATGTTAGATAAGGGGTGCTCGGTACAAGTATCGGGTACTCGTCGCGGCCCCTAGTTGGGTCGTGACAGCATAACTCTCACTTTTCGTTTTAGAGTCTATATCTATCACATCTTAAGATTCATCGTTTCAATCTGTATACTGGTATTTTCCCCACTCGCTTGCCCCCTTTAAGGGTCGTACTTCTACCATTATATAATCCGTATCCTCACTTTCAAATCTTGAATTCATATATCCTTTTCCTTAATTCCCTCGTTATACCGCCTCATATTCATGTCATTTCCCATACTTTATAGCCGCGGTAATTCATGTGTGAAATCTTAACATACTCATTTCGCAGTTTTTGGAATCAAGTAATACAACCGACATCGCAATCCAAACAAGGATGTGTTTTGCTTAGCTCAACCGTTAGTTATGAGTCAATGTCTACGTCTGCTCCAAGTAATAACTTCTGTCCCATAAGGATACTCGAACTAGTAGTATATCTAGCTATCCATACCACCCATGTAATGTCACTTATCCCATTCTTCGATACTCAGAGTTCACTTATAGCGTCATCTTTCCCTTAAACCTGCCATCTTCATTTTGAAGGATCTATCTCTCAGGCACAACTAATACCTTTTACGCCTCATCTTTGTTCTACCCTCGTGTTGTACTCAACATTGATTTCAAAACCAATCATGATCATGTCGTATTTGTCGTTGATGATCGCTTAGCTTTATCGCTTTATCGTCGTATGGTAAACTTCTCCCAACTTATTCCTTTATATATACTTTACTCGTTGTGTCTTGGTATAGGATATACGTGGGAGATGCATCTTCCTTTTCTCATAATACAACTACTTCTTAACCGCGCATAATTCGCATATTTCCTTTTCTTTCTATACCCGCACTTATTCCTTTACATTATTTCCTCCTCAATTTATCTTATTACCTCCCGTTCGATAATCAATCATTTATTCCTCACAAATTGAACCCTATTCTTAGCTTAGCTCCACTTTGTCCTTTAGAATATTTTACTTCTATACAATCCATTTGTCGCTCCCATAACTTATTCTGTTCATTCTAATCATCCCCTCTCATCCTTATTATGTGGATCCTCTTCCTAACAGTCGTTCTATTTCATTATTCATCTTCCCATAGTCTGGGTCTTTTACATCCAGCCAAAGTTATCACTCTTGCTCTCGATTTTACAAATCACGAACTACTACTACTTTGCCGTATCACTTTTCTCTAACTTCTTTTTCAAGTTGACCTTCTCCTTTTTGTCATTACGACCCCTCCATGATGGATTCTTCCATTAACATGGTCTTATAAGCTTTCTTATCTACTGCCCCATGGCTCGCTAATTGATTTCACACATGCATTCATTCATTATTCATATAGAACATGACGCATCTTCAGTCGTTTCTTCGCTATACTTACTTTGTACCACAGTTCTTGCCATGTCCTCATTATATCCTGATCATAACCATCTCTATAGAGTGCCGCTTCTTAATCTCGTTCGCAAGCCGTCGTATAAAGTGGAATAAACCTCGTGGAGTAGGCGTACTTAACCTGTTATTCTTTCTAATCAGCTCTATTACACTCACCTCATGAGTTGTCTTATCTAGGTATCCACATTCGTTATAACCCTTTGCACTTCATACCCCTGTCTCAATCATGTTGTTATTCTATTTTGCTAATAAACTTGTCGTATATTACTTGTGCTTATCCATCCAATTAATACTCACGTATCACACTCTATTGGAGTTACCCTTTTCTCTTTCTATGTCATGTTTTAGTACTACCGGTCTCCTAATTTACTCTAGTATATCTCTTTACCATATCAATGTTGATCTCATAATTACCGTTACTATCAATTCAACAACATTTAACTCATCTCTTGTAGTTGTCAACGATACTCCTAACTTAATCCCGTCCTTCCACTTCTTTTTACCCAACACCTTTTTCCTGTTACGACATATTACAAGCTTACATCGTATCTCCTTTAAATTCTAGGAAAATTTCGGCACAGTTTCCTCTATATTTCTTACTATCCAAAATCTGTACGCAGCAAATACCAACAACGCCTCACAGGTCTAGTGTGTATGTTCACAACATATCTCAGCCACACAGGGCTCCCAATGTCAAGTAAAATGCAAGGATGTCGAAACTTACCTCATATATCACACCTCGAAATGTACTTGATCCTTTAGCGATCTGCCTATGCCTTTCTATTTACTTTCCCTTCCATCCTTCAGCTTTGCATTTCAATCATAACTCAATATTCTTACCTTACCCAACATTCATCCTTTCGTGTCGATGCTTACCATTGTACTGAGTCATTCAATTTGTTTAGTTCACAACTTTTAGCTGAACTTATCATCAAAAGATGCATTTAATCAATTCCTCTGTTGTACGAGCACTGACTTACCTCTATGACAATCAATTCATTATCATATAAATATATATATTTTGATAACATACCTTCAACGAAGTGACTTACCTCTGTAACTTTCAATATCATCCATCACTTTCTTCTGTCTATACCGTTCTTCTGCTGAAATCAAGGGTTAGTATAAGGAACCTCATTTCCTATGACTTGGCTCTATCGCACGATCTTAGATATGAAAGAAGAGTAACCATCCTAAATGCCCTGTAGCCTCCTGTTTATAGATGTGGCGCGCAACACACCATAAACAAGACTCTACTGGACACGGCTCGTAGACACTTCCGAGGACTGCACTACTCTGATACCACTTTTGTCACGACCCGAATAGGGCCATGATGAGTACCCGAGGCTAACCACCGAGCACCACTCGTTCTATTACTCCTTCTGCATACAGTCGTATTTCTTATGCTCATAACCGTAGACATTTTCATTTGAAACATATTTATCTTTATATACATAAGCCCTTTGGCTATCAAAATAATACATATATACACGTGGGAAAATCGTGAGACCATACTACCCACAAATACGTATCTACGAGCCTCTACTAGAGTACTAGACATATGCACAGGATAGGAACTCGTCGTGCCCAAAACATATATGTACACAAAATAATAAATCAGTGGCACCTCCAGAACGATGGAGTGCCCTCAAAGTCTTCTGGTAGCTCCTATGAATCCGCGTCGCCTCTCTGTCTACCTGTGGGCATGAACACAGCGTCCAAAGAAAACGGACGTCAGTACGAGCAATGTACTGAGTATGTAAGGCGTGGATAATAGCATGATACGAGCATGACGAGTAGCATAAGATACAAGAACCATTCATTTCTCATAATACTTTTTAAACATTCGTCATACGTACTTACCCCTTTATTCTCCTAGAGATACACGCGTTATATCCACCGGCTTACATATACAATAACTTAAAATGTAGTACATCCACGTACTCGGCCATAAAGAGGCTCAGTATAACCCGTCCTCAGCCCTCCCGAGACTCGATGGTATCCGTACTCGGCCCTTCTGGGACTCGATGCTATCCGTACTCGGCCCTTTCTGGACTCGATGCTATTCATACTCGGCCCTTTCGGGACTCGATGCTATGCATACATACGTACATATACATAAAAATATATAAATGAAATCAACATCATCCTTAGCATTATCATACATCTATCATTGAAGCATACATTAGAACATTGAAGGTAACTATGGCAATGTCGGGGTGACATGAGGTCGTGGACCCCCGATTACATTATGGAATAATCATAATCATCATATCTCACATTGAAGGGACTAACGTTTATGGTGAGTGTACACAAGAAAAAGAATTAATGGAACCATACTTAGAATCATTAACTTCATGGGCATCATATCTCACTTAAGGATTCTTTAGACTTAAACTCATCATCATCATCCATTATCATACTCGTGTCTTATCTCTTTTCTTTATCTTATACATATGTAGCTCCTTATAGTCAAAGACTCATAATTTCCGTTATATAGGAAGATAATTGGAAAATGGAAAGATTCATGCCATAGGAGGTATGTCTTAGAACGAAAGGACTAGCATCATAAGGTGGGTCTAGCAACAAGGAATAATATCAAAGAATCGTATGAAGGTCATTAGCTTCGTAATAATATCATATCATGAGCTTTATGGTCTCTAGACTTGGGCTCATCATCATATTCATAACATATCTCTTAACTTTATCTCATGAGAGCTCTTTATAACGTAGACTCATCATTTCCGGTATATACATATATGTAGAGAAGTCATAGAAAGATAGGAAGATTTATACCATAGAGTCATGCCTTAGAAAGAAAGGACTAGCCTTACATACCTTTTCGTTTAGCTATTCTATTGCTTGATCGTTCTCCTTCAATGCTCGCGTTTCTACCTTCAAGAGTGTTCGTATTAACATTAGCTAATCGATTATATGAACGTGTTTACTAAAGCTAGGGAAAATTGGGCAGTATTTCCTTTGTTTATACCACTTGCCTCATATCACATATCAACTCCCAAACATCCATAACAACATTCACAATATTATAGGCAACAATTATCATTCATCTACATTATCCACATTTCACAATTTCACTTCAATTCCTCCATAATCATGGTCATAGTTCACTATTACTTTCTCTCACATATAATGCTTATCCTATGTTCTAAATGTCATTCATAACATACTTACAATCACAACATATCAATATTCATGACTCATTCCAAACTACTATTCACAATCTCATTATTCTCATCTTTGTGACCCATTTTCTATCTCATTCTATCATCTAAGTTTTTCAACCTCTCATTACCATAAACAACATGGAAAGATCATAAAACTTACCTTAGATAGTGTACGAACAAGCCTTGAGTGGAAATACTTCTCTTGCACCAAAACCCTAGTTCACTTCCATAGGAATTCCTTGGCTTGGATGAACTTTAATGTGTTTCATACACTTAACTCTCTTGGTTTGATGAAGTTGATCTTGAATCTCTCTTGAGTTTTTATGGAAGAAGTGTGTGGAACCCTCTAGAAACCTTGAGAGAGATGAAGAAGTGTGGGAAATGAAATTAGTGAAGTGGGATCACATTTATATAATTGAACTTAACTCAGCCCGCCGGGACTTCCACGGACACTTATACGGTCCGTATAACATTGCACGGCCTGTATAAGTGGTCGTGGTTTACCACCAGGCAAACATCATCTCTGCTGGGTGTTATACGGACTGTGTGTTGTTATACGGACAGTATAAGTCGGTCGTATAACCCCATTTTCCTGAAATGATCTCCGTCGTTCGTTTGATCTCCAATCCTTATGGAACCTTCTTGACACTTGTTTAACACCTCGTTAACAATATAAGGGACATTATAACTCTTCTCCCAGACATCATTAAATCAACACTAACTTATCTCTTGTAAATCCTTTCCGATTCGTAACGTATACCTTGCTTTTCTTAGCAAACTTTCTTTTCTTACTCCGAATGCCTTTGAAATCTCAATTAGGATCATCAAGTGTTATTTCTTACTTATCGAAACATAGTATATTTCGTGGCCTTCGCTAGTCTATTCATTATACATGAACGGAAAATTTTCGGGGTGTAACATCTTGGGAGATAAGTTGATAGGTTTGATAAAGAGAATCATATGAACTATGGTAGGGTTTTGGATTGTTGACTTAGGATTCTTAGAATCAGATGGGTGATAAAGAATGGTGTTAATTCTATCTAATTGAGATTGTAGAATCACCTAGAATCAGGTGAACGGGAATTGGGTGAAGAAAGCACCATTAATGAAGGTTGTGGAGCTTTATGCCCACCAAGTGTTTAACAAAATGTTCAGATGACCAAAGCATGAGTATTATTGTTGATATTGTATATCTTTGACTTGTATTGTTATCGATTAAGGTTGAAAAGGTTGACGAATGTTGTATTACGCTCAAAGGCCAGAGTTAAGGTATGTGAGGCTAACTCTATATGTTTGAGAATATTAATGATTCTCCCTACACCACGTTCTTTTACAACGTTACAGATTGCCTCAGAAATATAGTTAAGCTTAATTTCTTGAATAATTGGAAAACTTCTATTCTCTAGTTTTGTAATTCGTTCATGATTTTCATTCTGAACGTTGTGAGCTCAGTACGTAATCAATATAGACTTATGTTTAATTCACAGGAGTCTTAGTCTAGAATACTCAGCATGTTTATAAATAGTTAAGGCTTCAAGTCTAATAATCAGTTCATGGATACATGTCTTAGTGAATCATTGCTCAGTATGTTAGTGTTGTGCCTTTCAGCATGATTCTAAGTTATTTTATGTAAATTGTTTAATGTTGAACACCTATGTTTTTGGGCCTAAGGCCACAATTATGTATACGTATATTTTTGCTCGAGGTCACATATTTGTGTACATATATTAGGCTTGAGGCCACAAATTATGTTTTCAGTAAAACAGATGATTCTCCATTCAGAACAGGAAGTATTCACATCGTTACTTCTTTGTTGACCTTTGTTGTCAGTTATCAGTTATCAGTTCGGTTTTAGTTTCAGTACTTACTGTTTTTTCGTTCAGTTGCTTTACATACCAATGTAATTCAAATGTACTGACCTCCCTTTTGCCTGGGGCCTGGATCTTGCGATGGAGATAATGATTTACAGGACGACGAATCTGCTCGCTAGGATTTCAAGTATCAACTGATTGGTGAGCCCCAATCTTTCGGGGCATTATCATTATTTTACAGTCATTCAGTATTTACAGACAGTCAGGTATGCCAGGAGCCTTATCCTAGCAACGGTCAATGTTTTTAGTACTTCATTAGAGGCTTTATAGACTTGATTGATAGTAGATAGAGTCGCAGGCTTTTCAAGTTAAGTCATGTTGGCTATAGTTTATGCTTCAGAATTATATTAGTGTTTCTGCATTTTGATTTATATCATTCAGACTTTCAGTATATCAGCATATGTTAGTTTATTTTCCACATTTAGTATGTTATGATATCACATGTTGATTTAGTCAGCCAGTTGGTTCCCTCGATCACATGTAGTCAAGCATCGGGTGACGTGTTACGTCTACGCCGTATTCGGGGCGTGACATTTCCCCTCCACAGGTAATGACAAAATCGGGGCTGAAGTCAATAAAGTCTTGAGCTTTTGAACGCTCTTCTCACACTCATCGGGCCACTGAAAAGATATATTCTTCCGAGTCAACCAAGTCAAATGAGAAGCGATAGATGAGAACCTTTTCCCGAATAAATGATAATAACTCGCTTAGCCCACAAAACTCCAAATCTCAGTCACTGGAGTAGGCCTAGCCCAATCTCTAACTGCCTCTATTTTCTTGAGATCCACAATAATCCCCTCCTTAAACACAACATTCCCCAAAAATGCCACGAAACTAAGCTAGAATTCACAGTTAGAAAATTTGACATACAACTTCTTCTCCTTCAACAACCCAAGTACTATCCTCAAATGCTTCTCAAGATGTTCCTTATTACGAGAGTATACCAAAATGTCATCAACAAAGATAATAACCAACAAATCCAAGTAAGGCTTGAAGATCCAGTTCATCAAATCCATGAAAGCTAGGGGCATTGGTAAGCCCGAAAGACAATTTTATGCCCCGTATTTTTATACGACGGATTATTCGTAAGTTAATCGGCATAAGTCCAAGGACGAGATTATTTATGGATATGAGACCGGGACTTTTAATCCCCGATTTTTATTAGTGCACAAGTTGCTTATAAATTTTAATTGGTATGGAAATACTAATGGAGATTTGGGATTAATTAACTATGATTAAATTATTAAGTGGGGATTAATGATTAATTATGATTAATTAGCCTAATTAGACCACAAAGTGGGCCCCACAACACATGGCCGAATGGGATTGGTTCATGAAGGATAAGGGGACACATGTCAAGGTTGGACATGTTTCACCTTCGTGTGTGGCATATAAAAAGGAAATTGATGACAAGGAAAGTTTTATTTCATCTTCACCAAACTTAGAAAATTTAGAAAGGGAGAGAGAGGCTCTCGGCCATGGCTGGCCGAGAGTAAAGCTTGAGAATTGTTGATCAAATTTAATTTTCTCCAAGCAATTCAACTCTTTAGAAGATGTGTAATAACGTGGAATTGATTCTAGGGCAACAAGAACAAGTATAAATTCAAGGCACAAGTTGGAGCCAAGTTGAAAAGCCAAGTATTAAAGGTAAGGTTTAATCTCCTTTTGCAAGTGTTGTGGATGGTTTGAACGTGTTGTAGTATGTAGAAATGAATAGAAATCATGGAATTATGTATGTAGATGTTGAGGCCGTGTAGGGGCTGTTTGTGTAGGGAAATGGTGAATTGATTTTACTTGGTATTTTGATTGTTGTTGTTATGGATTGTATGGTGAAAATGAAGGTTTAATGATTCAAGTTGGAGTTGTAATTGTTTGTGGGCTATTGTAGAAGCTAATATAATGTTAATATAGTTTCTTGCATCTATATAAATGATGTTTCTAAACGTGTGGTTGTTGGTATGATTTGTGAAATTGGAAGAAAAGAATGCGTTGTTGTTGTTCTTGTTGAGTTGGGAAGGTTGCGGGTTGCATTGTAGGTTGGTTGGGCTGTTTTGAATATTGTGCGGGTTGTTCGAAGTGTTCTCGGGTCTTGTTTGAATAGTCTCGGGTTAGCACTTGAACGCATGATCATTGGTGTTGGCTTGATTGTATGTGGTTGATTTGAATGTAAAGGAAATGTCGTCAAATTATTTAGAAAGGAGTTACTAACGTTAGAATGCGTTTTGAATTCCCTCGTAGCCTAATCGTAGTTCTTGACATCTTAATATAGGTTAGAGTACTATTGGGCAGCGTATACGTGTGTGTTGCGAGTAAACGCCAAAGGTATGTAAAGCCTATCCCTTCTTTCTTTTGGCATGTCTTAGATGTAAGTAAGATACGATATGAGCTTTGGGGTAACTCTATTCATAAGTTTTGAGCATGTTTATGATTCTTATTCACTTCTTGATATTAGAATGCTTAATATAGTCGAGCTATTGTCCTCGAGTCTTTTGTATGATTGGATCGTAAATGATGCATAAAGGTTCATATTCTTAAAGGATTCGATAATGAATAATGTTCATAACTTTTATAAACTGACTCGGATTATCTTAATACATGTCTATTATCCCTGAGGCCTTATTTTGATATAGTTCATAATGATAGTCAAAGAGTACTGAACATGACTATCGTCCTGATACTCGAGCGTTGATTAGTCTACTTATCTATTGAGTCTCAAAAGATGATTTATATGTATATGATTACTCACTACTTTGTTTGTGCATTCTGTTATTACATATTTCACCGAGTCCCCCACTAGAGGGCCGGGTACGGTACATATATATTATGGTGTTATCTTTGTTTTATGGAGTTATGATGTGTTATGGAGTTATCTTTGTGATATGTAGTTATCTTTGTGATACGGAGTTATCTTGAGTAGCGAGTTATCTTGTGTTCGGAGTATCTTGTGTTATGGCGCCAAAGACGGGGTGGCGACCATGTTCACGAGTCCTATAATGGGCCGGATATATATATAATATTAATATGCATTATTTGTATTTCAAAAGTAAGCATTTTGGTATTCTGATCATTGTACTTGTTTTCTGTACTTCTTATTTCGGTTATCACCCTGATTCTCGTATTTCATGTTTTACATACTCGAGTACATATTTAAATCGAACCCCTTTCTTCGGAAATTGCGTTTCATGCCGCAGGCGTACGCTCGTTTTGATGATCCGCCAGCTTAGGATACCTATTCTGCTTTCTTGGAGTGCTCCCTTGTTCTGGAGCCTATACTGTTAGTACAGAACCTTTTGTTGTATATATTGTGTTATATCCGGCAATTTTTGCAAATTTGAAAATTTGAAATAATTTTGACTCGTAAGAAAGGAGGCCATATTTGGATTTTTCTTAGTATGTGTATGCCGGTTACGGAAGCTTGAATGTGGAAACACCGGAGAAGGCCTAAGGGCAAAACTGGAATCTTGAAAATTTATTTCGGGAATTGCGAAAGATGATCCATAAGTAATTGGGCTCAAAAGAAAAAAATAAAATTGAGGCCCAATTCCTTAAGGGTGGCCGGCCAAGGCTAGCCCAAGTCCATGGAAAATTAATTCCATGTGACAAATTATTAAGGGGGGCTTATTATATATATATGTGTTTATCCATAGAAGTTTCAAGAAAAATAAAGCAAAGAAGAGAAAAAAAGAGACAAGGCAATCGGCCAAGAGAGAAAAAGAAAAAAAAAAGAAAAGAAGAGGAAAAATTTCCAAGCCTTCAACTTTGATTCAAGAATTATAATTTTCTTGAATTCTTAGCAAGTTCAATAATCTCTACAAAGTGGTATAATTATCTTGGCAAGCAAGAGACTTTGGTGGCAAGTGGAGAAATTAGAAAAAGGTAAGAATTTTATTCTTTTATGTTGGAAGAATTACATATATGTGGTAGCATGTGTAAAGTGCATAGAAATCATGAAATTATGGTGTGTGTGTGTGTGTGTGTGTGCATGGCCGGGTGGATGTGTTTTATGTATGTGTGGCCGTGTGGTATTACGGTTGGAGAGGGCATGAATTTATTTCATTTAGTATGGTAATGGTGTTGATGTAGTTTTGTGGTGTAAGTGGAAGAATATAAGCCAAAACTTGCATGAAAATCATTGTTAAGTTGTTGTAGGAAGTTTAGTAATGTTATGGGAAATTTACGTAATTATGGGAATGGACTTGTAAAATGCAAATCATGATTGTTGTTAATGAAATTGGAAGACGAAAATGTGTTATGGAAGTTTATGACGAAAGTTGGAAGTTTTGGACGAATTATGGTTTTGGTGGAATTCTTGTACAATTTGTGAAATAATGTGAAATGTTTCCGAAATTGCATTTGAATGGTCTTGACTTAGTATATGAATATGAAAATGTTGATATTAGTTTGAAAGTGGGAAGTTGGAGTCAAAGTTGTTATGTAATGAAGAAAGAAGAATTTGTGTATGTTATAATGTGTTTCGTATTGAAGATTGATGTTGCTAGGGTTGTCATGGGTTTGGTTGTTGAAATATTGGGCCGAGATGATTCTCGGGGATGTTAAATTTATAGGGGAAATGCTGCCGAAATTTCGGTAGACAAGTATGTATTTAAGTTGAATTCATATAAGCTTGAAACTCACATTTGGTAACAATGACAATTTGTAGATTTTTGACGAAACGGAAATCGAAATTGGACGAGCGTAAAGCATAATTAAGGTATGTAAAGTCTTGCCCTTCATTCTTTGGCATGTTCTAAGCGTAACAGGCTTGAATGCGAGCCTCGAACACGACTCTGCCTCTCGCAATCCGAGATTGAAATTGGCTCTAATTCATTCAGTAAGATTGAATTAATTCCTTTACCTTTGGTCGGCGAAACAAACTATATGTATGTAATTTTCATAAATGGAGTTAGAACACCCTAGAATGATTATGGACGACTCCCTAGGATTATTACCTATCATTTATGTCACGACCCAACTAGAGGCCGTGACGGGTACCCGATACTTGTACCGAGCACCCCTTGTCTCGTATCATACTCTTGCTACTAGTGGGCCACATAAATTATACCATTACTTATTTTCTTAGCATTTTCGTTATCAACACTATTATGAATAAATCCTAATAAACTTCTTGATTTAATATACATCGACGGGGATAAACTTTATACAAAAGCACCTGACTGAACATATCTGTCTACGAGCCTCTAAACAAAATACATAAGATAACAAGAGGGCCGGATCTTTGCGGGTGCCCGAGTATGTACACAAAAAAGTAGTACCACTAGGCCGGAGCTCCGAACAAATGGAGCACGTCAATGTCTCTGTGGAGAGCTCCTAGAATCAAGTCCGCCAACCCTTTACTCGCGCGGCATGAAACGCGGTGTCCGCAAAAAGGGACATCAGTACGAATAGTGTACCGAGTATGTAAGGCATGAATCATAGTATAATAGCAGAAGCAGAGCATGAACAATAGCACAGTAAAACCATACAAGAAATGTGAGTAAAGACATGACTATAACTGTCTGCCCCTGAGGGGGGAATCATGCATGCTTACTTTTACCCTTTTTTATACATACATACATACACAACCTGCCTGAATCATCTCAACCTGTCTGAGTCACATATCATCGTTAGCCCGCGTCCGGGCCTCCTGCGTCCGGGGTAATCATCTCGTGCCGCCCACTAGTGGTGTCCGCCGCGTCACCAAGACATGGTGTATACATATAGCCGCCGCCTTTGGCGGTGTCGGCCCGGCCATATAGGCACGGTGTGATCATCTAGAGCCGCCCGCCTTAGCGGTGACCGCCCGCCATATAGGCACGGTGTAACTACTACATATTAAGCATGCATAAGAGCCCAATCAAAGCTATAACTCTATCGGAGTGACGTAAGGTCGGTAACCTCCGATTACATTATGGAATAATCATGATCGTCATGCCTCACCTTGAAGGAACTAGTATTATAAGGTGAGACTATCGAGGAAGAATGGCATTAAGAGAAAGCATGGAATCATTCTTATCATACTCGTCATAAACATATTCTCTTCTTTAATATCTTCGTTATTGTCATCACAGAAATATTTTCATTAGAATGGTTACAACACTTATCGTTTAATAAATGGAACAATGAAGAAAAATCC
>NC_081353.1:62350546-62381711 GCF_029784015.1 Lycium ferocissimum
ATTATGGGAATGGACTTGTAAAATGCCAATCATGATTGTTGTTAATGAAATTGGAAGACGAAAATGTGTTATGGAAGTTTATGACGAAAGTTGGAAGTTTTGGATGAATTATGGTTTTGGTGGAATTCTTGTACAATTTGTGAAATAATGTGAAATGTTTCCGAAATTGCATTTGAATGGTCTTGACTTAGTATATGAATATGAAAATGTTGATATTAGTTTGAAAGTGGGAAGTTGGAGTCAAATTTGTTATGTAATGAAGAAAGAAGGACTGTGTATGTTATAATGTGTTTCGTATTGAAGATTGATGTTGCTAGGGTTGTCATGGGTTTGGTTGTTGATATTTTGGGCCGAGATGATTCTCGGGGATGTTAAATTTATAGGAAATGCTTTTTGCCGAAATTTCGGTAGACAAGTATGTATTTAAGTTGAATTCATATAAGCTTGAAACTCACATTTGGTAACAATGACCATTTGTAGATTTTTGACGAAACGGAAATCGAAATTGAACGAGCGTAAAGCATAATTAACGTATGTAAAGTCTTGCCCTTCATTCTTTGGCATGTTCTAAGCGTAACAGGCTTGAATGCGAGCCTCGAACACGACTCTGCCTCTCGCAATCCGAGATTGAAATTGGCTCTAATTCATTCAGTAAGATTGAATTAATTCCTTTACCTTTGGTCGGGCGAAACAAACTATATGTATGTAATTTTCATAAATGGAGTTAGAACACCCTAGAATGATTATGGACGACTCCCTAGGATTATTACCTATCATTTATGCATATCACCGTGATTGGGTCCGAGGTGGGCCCACAAAACCCTGATACCTCTCGTATGGCTTAAGTTAATTGATTTCTGTTCGTTCTTCATAGGTAACTCTTGGTTATGTTCCCGTCTGCTAACTAACAAGTGTTATGACTATCATTCTGAGTCTTGTCATATGTTCTGACGTCTGGAACGGTTCTGGACACTCTGTCCTGATATAATCTGACTACTGTGATTTGATTGACCGTCTGGACTATTTCGGCTTCATTGGGTCTGTATGTCGGTGCAGATACGTATACGGTTTCTCATCAATCTGTTCGTGGATGCCTCAATGCTTCCCCATCGCGCCATCGCCGGGCCGGTTCCGTGACTCGTGCATTCCCACCGCATTGTTCACCGCGTCCCTCTGATGTGCGGGCCGGGATCTGTTTACATCTATTTATGATCTGATTATGTAATGATATGGGGATGACGGCCAGGTGTGATGGCATGCATTTGATCTGCCTTCCGTCCACCGCGTCCGTACCAAGAGGGCCGGGTTCATACGCGTCCCTTACTAAGCGGCGGATCGATATATGCGATGTATGTCCGTATATGCTTATGACTGCATGCATGATTTGGGACTCGATTCGGATAAGGCTCGTCTCTATTATATTTTGTACGTACGATTCGAGCTCGACTGCGTATCATACTTCCGAGGTTCGGTTCGTTGAGAGTTTGTCTGTACACCCCCGTACCCCTCGACTCCGATCACGATACCCCGTAGCCGCACTCGTGCTTCGATTGCATTGTGTTTACGCGCCATATTCGTACCTTCGATCCGTATTATAATTCCGTTAGCTACACTCCGTGCTTCTGTACGTATTATGGTTCTGTCTGTATGCTCCGTAAGTCTGACTCGGGTTCGGATCCGGTTCCATCCGTTATGGTTCTACATATCTGTCTTTGATTTTAATTATGTATTTTGTATTTCCGCCTTACATACTCGGTACATTTCCGTACTGACCCCCTGTTCTTCGGGGGCTGCGTTACATGCCCGCAGGTACAGACGCACCGCGTGACACGCCACCAGTTTAGGACATCGGTTTGCCGTCTGAAGAGCTCCCTTGATCCGGAGCTGATATTTTTGGTATATATATCTTCTGTTGTTCATATACGCTGTACATATGGTTATTTGGGTACGGCGGGGCCCTGTCCCGTCTTCTGATTCTGTTATGTATGTTAGAGGCCCGGTAGACACATGTTTGTGGGTTGTGGTTGTTCGTTCCGGCAGGTATGTCCAAGTTTGCGACTCTGTCAGTTCTGATAGCCCTAACGGCTTGTGTGTAAATCTATGTATGCGTATACGTATATGCGATGTTTGCTATATCTGTATGGATCTGTGTATATCTAATCTGGATTAACTGGTTAGTATGCCAACCCTGTCCGGTAGGTATGTATGGGTGTTCAGTTAGGACACTGGTCGCGGCCCACGGGGTTTGGGTCGTGACATATTGTCACACCCTAACTTTCCATAGGGCATGATGGGCACCCGACCCTTACTTAGGGCCGAGCGAACCCGCTGACTCTCGTGATACTCATAATCGTACTGGGCCCTTAAATCATGACATGAATGCATAATGTAAACTTTTCAAAAAGAACATGCTTTTCATCTTTCTCAAACCGAATAAAATCTGTAATCATTTGAAATCTGTAATATAATGCATAATGATACGTCGGCTTACAGAGTCGCTTACAAAACTGACATATTATATACATGACTCTGTCTCCAAAGTCTCTAACATAACTCAATATACCATATCACAAACACTCTGACTCGGCAGCACTCCAGGAGGAAATGGAGCTTGCCAATCCAGCTGGAATATCTTCTACTCATCTGTATACACCTGCGTGGCATGAAACGCAGCCCTCGAAGAAAGGAGGTCAGTACGGAATATGTACTGAGCATGTAAAGCATGAAGCACGGTGGACGAGGATCATCTTTGAAATAAAAATATAGAAAATCAGTACAATAACCAAAAAATCATAAGGCTTGCCTTTGGAACATAAATCATGCATGTCCATATCATATCCAATTCATTCTGGAACTTAGAAACATAAGTAAATGGTCATCATCATATATATATATCATACCCGGCCCTCTGGTGAGGGACTCGGTGAATAGAATCATCATAATATCATGTCATCACATCATCATGTCATCATATACATATATACCATACCCAGCCCTCTAGTGAGGGACTCGGTGAAGTAATCATATATATACCGTACCCGACCCTCTAGTGAGGGACTCGGTGAGTGAGATCATATCATCATATATATACCGTACCCGGCCCTCTAGTGAGGGACTCGGTAAATAACGTACCCGGTCCTTTCGGGACTCGGTGGAGGAGATCCTGTCTCCATCATGTGTACATCATACTCGGCCCATCCGTGGTGGCGCCATCATCATATCATCATATATACCGTACCCGGCCCTCTTCGATCAGGGACTCGGTGAATAATGCAGTGAACTGTGCACGAATACATACCCGGCCCGGGACTCGGTGAAAGATGTAGCAACAGCTAGCACGAGCAGAGTAGTGAGAAACCATATGCACATAAATCATCATTACAGACTCAACAAATAAGTAGACAAATCAACACTCGAGTATCGAATAACCATCGCTTAGGGCTCTCGAGGTATCATTACAAAACATGTCATATAACGTCTTAGGGATCATAAACATATATCAAGCCAATCCGAGCCCGCCTATGGAAGTTACGGGCGTTATTCATTATAGACCACTTAACGAGCATTTCATAGCAATCCTAGACCATACATGAAAGTTAGGGACATTATACGCTATAGAACCTCCTACGAGCGTTTCGAAGCGATCCGATTCCGTCTAGGAAAGTTACGGCCATTATTAGACATAGAATCTTTTAAGAACAAAAATTCTTTTTGCAACATCTGAAATTCAATCATACATAAGACTTAAGGACCATAGTCCGACCATTAAGAAGAATGTCAACATCAAGAAGCAAATATGAATCATAAACATGCTCGGAACTTAAGAATGGAGTTACCCCAGGCACAAATCATGTCATATCTTACTTCCGTCTAAGACATGCCAAAAGAAGGAAAGAGTAAGCTTTACATACCTCGTCCGCTTCCTAAGCTAATCAAAACTTAAGTCTCGGCTTCTCAAGATCTACAATAACGTCGTTAGACGCCACTACGTTAGTCATGAGCACTTAGGAATCAATTTCCAAGCTAGCACTTTATCTACAGAAATTTGGGCAGCATTTCCCCTATAAACTCAACATCCCCGAGAATTCAACTCGGCCAAATCTTCAACAACAATACCAACAACCATATTAACAACATCAATAATCAATTCAAAACGCATTATAACGCTAGCAACTCTCTTCTACATAATTCGATAACATTCCATTTATATTCAATTCAACTACATACATTCAAACCAACATCAATGCTCACAAGTTCAAGTAATAATCCGAAACCATTCAAACAAGATTCAAGAACATTTCAAACAATCCGCACAATATTTCAAACAACCCAACCAAAGCACCATCTCACCCGAAACCACCCCAAACCCGAGAACAACACATTCTCTTCCTTCCAATTTCATAAACTACACCAACAATCCACACTTTAACAACATTATCCTCTTAAATACAAGAAACTACATACAATTCACGTTGGCCTCTAAAACAACCCACAACAATTACAACTTCAACTTGAATCATTAAACTTTCATTTTCATCATAGATTCCACAACAACAACAACCAAAAATGCTAATTAAAATTAGTTCAACATGCCTACACCAAATCAGCCCATATTCGGCCACAACATCAACACACAAATTCCATAATTTTCATCCATATCTACACACTACAACAACACCCAAACATGCTAAATACAATTAATTCATCACTCCTACACAACACACACCACACGGCTACAACACACACACACGGCTCAACATCAACATCCATACTTTCATGAATTTCATTCATTTCTACATGCTACAACATACACAAACCATCCATAACATATGAAAAAAGAGGATTAAACCTTACCTTTATCACTTAGTTCTTCACTTGGCTAGAATTTGTGCTTGCAAAAACGAATGGTTTGCTTGCTCCAATGACCACTCCACGTTATAGAGGACCTTCCAATTGGTAGAAAAGCTAGAAGAAAATATTTTTTGATCACTTGCTCATGAACCTTGTTCGGCCATAGCCATGGCCGAATGGCTTCTCTTGTTCTTTCTTTTTTCTACAAGTTTCTCCAAGTTCCATGGTGAAAAGATGATGAATGATTAATTTGTCATCTTTTATTTACTTATATGTTGCATCCATGTGGCCCATGGCCCATACCCCACACATGGCCACATATGGCCATTTTCATGAAATAACCAACTTTCCATAATTAACTTTTTAACCCCAAATTTTCCTTAATATTTCATACCGATAAAATCATAAGCAACTTATGCCTTAAAACAAAATCGGAGGTCCAGAGTCTCAACCTCGTATCCCGGAATAGTCTCGTCCTTAACTTATCATGGTTAACTCAGATTATCACAATGTACAAAATACGGGATATAACATATATATGCTTAGCCAAGGGTACGGCGGGGCCCTATCCCGTTATATGATACTGTTATTACTCTTAGAGGTCTGTAGACACGTGTGTGGGTCTGTATATAATTGCTGCTTAGTTGTGTGCATATGACTCATGTTTTGGGACGTTCCCATCCGTAGTAGCAGCCTTGTCGGCTTGCGTATGTATATATGTTTTGGGATACTGTATGTAGTGGCAGCCTTGTCGGCTTGCGTATGTATATAGTTGGGGTGTTCCCACATGTTATGATAGCTTTGCCGGCTTATGTGTGATATTATCTATCGAAAGTTGTAACTCCTCAGGAGACAGGTGGCTATGGTATGTCTATATATGCGACAGTTTGAGACGACGTCTTGACTTTTTACATATAAGTTCTTTATAATGCTAGTTGTGGACTGATTACAGCTAACAGGTGTGTATACGAGTGTCCATCTCGGGCACTAGTCGCGGCCTACGGGGTTGGGTCGTGACAGACAACACCAAGAACTCATAGTCACCATAGCGGGTCCTGAAGGCTATCTTCGGAATATCCTCGGCTCTAATCTTTAATTGGTGATAGCCTAACCTCAAGTCGATCTTGCAGAAGATCGATGCACCTAGAATCTAATCAAACAAGTCATCAATGCGGGGTATCAATGTCACGACCCTAATTACCGATCGTGCAGGCACCTACCTTATTATCACTAGTAGGCGAACTCTTACCCGTTAACCCATTAATCATTAGCCAATTTCAACTTCTTTAATCATTTGTACTTAAACAATCAATGATAAAGTGAATGAATAAATAAATATACAATTCATAATAAATAGATAATATAAGTGAAAAAGTCTTAACTATTACACCCCCAAGATCTGAAAGTCATCGTACAAGGACTCTAACCGATAATGTCTAAAGAATGAAGTATATCTCAAATTTAATAACAAATAATGTCTGGAATGAAAGTAGACATCTGAAAGAGAGAGATCTTCAGGTGGCATGACATGGGTAGAAGCTCATCCTCGGACTTGATCGAGCGAACTAGCTTCAAGCTAGAGATGTAATCTCTGGAACACAATCTGTACTCAAAAAGGGTGCAGCAATGCAGTATCAATACAAACACTATGTACCGGTAAGCATCATAGGCCGACTAAGATTAGTTCACGTATATAAGTACAAAATCAATAAGTTAAATAGATAGGCACTTAATACTCAAATCCAAGTTGTAGAATATCCCATAACAGAGTCACAACCTAAGATGAAGCTTCTAACCTACAAGTCTATCAAGTTTCAATAATCCCATCTGCTAATCACAAGCTCAAGTTCCTTCCCTAGATAGAGTCACTAATACACAATTTAACTCAGTCAATGATCATATCAATACCACAACAGCTGTTTCAGCAAACACATAAAAATCAGAACTAAACGAGCCATATAACAATGCAGAATAAAGTGTAATGATGTGCAATGCAAAATATGATGATGTGCAACGTAATGTAATGCAATTCTCTGGCCAAATACACACTGTACACACATGCTACTGATGTCATAGCTCAGTAGTCATGACCTGCAGGGAACTCATGGTGTCCATGTACCACTCATTCCGGATTCACTCCTCAGACCCGAGCATAAACCTCTGCTCCGAAAAAAATCTCGGACGCTGGCCACATCAATGTATCCTTCATTTTCGGAACGAACCACGGACCACGATCCATAATCTAGGTCACATATGTGCCTTTCCATATATATGTACGTAACGGTATTTCCTGCCCTCTTATTATCCATGTTCAAATTATCAAGTACCATGTATCAAATAGTATCACAAGTTCAACAAAAAGATTATATTAACTTTTTCATAAATTTCACATCACAATGTATGTCTCAATGTATTCCAGTTCATTAGTATGTATAGACTATGAGCAATTAGCAATATCAATGTCAAACACAAGGCATCATGCCACAAGTCTTCCAAACCATTTCCATCATGCATGAGTGTATGAATGCATAAATGAGTGTAAACATGGTAAATCAATGCAAACCAATAAAGCAATAGTGAAGGTACAAGTCACAAAGCCACAAGTCATATCAAGACTTGGATCAACTCGACAATGAGATGAATCATACAAACCGTCTCAACCAACATAAGAGTCTATGCCCCTTTTTACTTCCTCATATAGCAAGTATGCCTCACAACTAAGTTTTGTATCACCAAGAAGCTGCACCCTTACATATATTATCATCAACAACAAACCATACATCAAGTGTTTATCTACGAACTATCATAAATATATAAATCACAATGCAGGTCTAAACTCAGTATCCTTTCTTTCTCCGATGATATGTGTCCCAATAAGAGAGAATTGAGTACAACACGACAATTTAGGTAATAAGTCTAATCACAATAACAGAGCAACGAGCCACCATCAACAACAATCAACCTAATAGAAATCTATCCCGAATTGCCACAGTATGAATACAACTACACCTCATATTTCAGTACATAAAGTAATGGCGACGAGCCCACAAAATCATAGGTCATACCAACCTAGCTAATATCCAACCAACACACCATGTTCGAAGACCTAATCATGCTTTCTCCCGTCAATTCTACAAAAAAATACATTTCGCTAATCAAAGTCTAACTAAAGAATGCAGAACAGGAGCCACGAACTACTCCACACGAGCCTTCTATTTTCGAATCGCCTCATATCGGTCAAAGTCTAACAATATGATGCTAAGTAAGCAACAAACCATGTATTTAAACAAGAAATACAATTTGGGGAAGAAGACCCACTTACTTCTACCCCTTTTCAATGGAAGAAACCATGCTTTAATTGTGAATTTATCATAACTTCTATCTCTACAATCATTAACCTTCAATTCATGGGTTTCTAATCAATTTTACCCTTTAAAACAGATTTCAGGACCAAGCTTCCATTTTTATAAGAACCCTAAGTCTCAACATGCAATTCCAACCATAAGAAATCAAATCTCTTCCTAGAAAGTGATAATCTATACTCCTAGATGATTAATTAACAACCCACCAATTATTTGAGGGTTTACTAATTTTAGGGTCTTAGGATTTTCACCCACCATTGATGGACCTCTTAAAATAATCATGGAACTTGAAGAAGAAAGGAAAAAAGAACAAATAAAGATGGGCACTTACCCTCCAAGATGCTTCCACCAAGGAATGGAATGAATTTTGCCTCTCTCTCTTTCGAAAACTGACTTTGGGTTCTTAGGGTTACGAGTTCGAAGTTAGGGTGTAAAAATAAGACATTCTGGCCCCGTTGGCTGCTGCGGTGGTCACCAGACTGTTGCAGCGGTATCGCTATAGTGGCCCTTTGGTCGCTGCCAGCGGCCAGCTGGAACAGTCCACACTAAAATGGTCATATCTCCCTTATATGGAGGCGAAACACGACGATTCTTTTTCCTATAGCTTTGTAATTTCAATTCGGATCTAATGGTTTAAACCTCATCTAAAACAAAGGTTGGATGATCAATCTGGTGCCGTTTCTATTCACAGGCCTCCAGCGAAAACATCGAATATGAGCGCGACAAAACCCAAACCAATCTGAAACTCTTTGGAACCTCACCAAAACTTGTGGACAAGTTCAAAATCATCATAATAACATTTTGGAGCTTTCAAAACATTGACATGGGGTTATCCTAGCCCGTAGTTGACCGTGGTCAACTCTAATTCGTCAACTTAACTAGTTCCTCATCAATGACTCGATTTATACTCGAACCTTGCGGGAACCAAACCAATGATTTTATGAAGTCCAATATCATATTAACACGACTTGGGGATAGGTCAACAAGGATACATAGATCAAAACCACTATAACGACCCATTGTATCGTTACAATCAGATACTTGTTTTGAATATTAACCTAATTCAACTACCAATAATTGATACACGTCCGCATAGAGCCATCTTTCTTCTTCACGAACAACACAAGAGCACCCCAAGGGGAAATACTAGGTCTAATGAACCCCTTGCTTAACAAGTCCTGCAGCTGCACCTTCAACTCCCTCAACTCTGCCAGAGCCATACGATAAGATTGAATAAAAATAGGCCCAGTGTCTGGCTCTAAATCAATGCAAAAGTCAATATCTCGATCAGATGGCACACCAGGTAAGTCTGTTAGAAAGACCTCCACAAAATCACTAACCACAAGTGCCGACTCCAGGGAAGGAGTAACAAAACTCGTATCCCAGATATGCGCCAAGTAAGAAAAGCACCCCTTATCCACTAACTTCTTCGCCAGAAGGAACGATATGATCTTTTTAGGAGCGGGGCTAGGAGTACCCTACCACTCCAACCTCGAAATGCTTGGCATGGCTAATGTGACTGTCTCGGCATGATAGTATGGAATTGCGTGACAGGGAGACAATCAATTCATACCCAAGATAACATCAAAATCTACTATATTACGGATCACCAAATCTACCAAAGTATCGTAACCCATGATTATAACCGTACAAGACTGATAGACTTGATCTACCACCACAGAATCTCCGATCAAAATAGATACATGAATAGGCACATCAAGTAGATCACAAATCATATACAAACCAATAGAGAAATATGTGGACACATAAGAGAAAGTGGAGCCCCAGTCAAATAATACTGAAGATGATCGGTGACAGACCGAAATAGCATCTGTGATGACTGCATCAGAAGCTTATGCCTCTGGTCTGCCAGGAAAGGCATAGCAATGAACCCGTTCACCCTCGGACTATGTACCTCCACGACCACCCTGACCAGACTGAGCTCCACCTCTCGCTGCCTGAGAACTTCCCCTGTCGGGCTAATGACCATCTCTCCCAGACTTATAACCACCTTTGCTAGGCTGTGAACCACCTCTATCCAAAGATCCACCTCTATCAACCGATAGTGTTACAGCCTTAGGAGTCTGAAATTGAGGGCACTATTGAGCTCCACTTTGTCTGGGTCTAGCACACTCTCTTGCGAAATGCCCTGTCACCATACTCAAAGAAACCCCTGACCAACCTGGGTTGTGTCACTGATATCAAAGAACCATAATATCCTTCATGATCTGCAGATTGAGGGTAGGAACCTCAAAACCCTAATTTTTAAACCCTAGCCATCATCGGAGAAATGGCCCTTCCAGCCATTGGTCAGTCATCCCAGGTGATTGGCCAGGACCCTAACACTCAGGAGTCATAAATGGATACTACTAACACCATTATTGAACAACCAAAGTCAAAGTACAATGATTTTTTTTTTAAACTACGACCATAATTCCCATGCAAAACCCTAACCCTATGTCCAACTTAACTATGAAAGTTGTCACATATTGCAATGGAATGCCAGTATTGCGTTGGAAGCAGAAGGAGGTGGAACGGATGGAAATCATGCAAAAATTACAATATGCAGTCATTGGTAATTTTTCGTATGGATGGCCTGCAATGGAGGAACTATGAACCATAATTCCAATGCAATGTGGGATTAATGAAAATGTGAGATTGGTTTATTTCGACATAGACATCTTTTGATTAGATTATCACGTTTGGAGGATTTCATAAATCTGTGTTCTAAAGGAGTTTATTATATTCAGTCGAGGAATGGCTATGCTTATCAAATGAGGCCACTAATCTATGATACAAAGTTTAAGATAGACGAAGAAACCTCCAGAGTGATTACTTGGATATCTTTTCCAGACGTGATGCCAACTTTCTTTGGAAAAGAATCTCTTTTTTCCCTTGTTTCTGCAAAGGGGCACGCCTTTGCATATTGATAAGGAAACTGAAAATAGAACCAGACCTAGTTATGCTCGAGTTAAGGTTATGGTAGATCTATTAGCAGATCTCCCTTCCTTTGTGAATATGGAGATCGAAGATGATGAAACTCAGGAGATTAGGGTGGACAAGGTGAAGATCAAATATGATAATTTGCCTAAGTATTGTTGTGAGTGCAGATTACAAGGACATAATGAAGAAGATTGCTGGAATTTACATCCAGAATTAGCTTATCATATGGAAGAGGTTATTAATGTGGAAGATCAGGATGAAAGAAATGAAGAGAAGGTGGTAAATCTAGAAGCTATTGTCAAAGAAAAATCTTCTCATGTTAATAAGGGCAAAGAAATCATGACAAATGAAGTCAAACAAGAAGTTAACCAACTACAAAGAAGGAAGAACAATTATTATAATAAGAGAAGATTCAATGCTAGAGTATTATCTAGTGGAAGGGTGCTTGGAGATCCTGGAAATTAGAATATTATTAAGGACAATAGAATGAAGGAGGGGCCCTCATCAAATGATAGGGAGCAAAACACAAAGGAGAATCAGCACAAACAACAACACACAACTGAAGTGATAATCCACAACAAATTTGATGCTTTGCAGATTGAAGATCAGACCATGCAGGTCAACCATGAAAAGGCTAGTGAAAAATAAGATGATATAGTGGAAAGGGATACAGTAGAGGAAATTCTTTGTGGGACTAAAAGGATTTCTGTTGATCAGTATAATGTTGTGAATGAGGTGGTTGCTTTGGAGGATAATACAACTCTGGTGTCTCATGCTTCTGATGGTCCAACAAATAAATATTTGACAAAGGAAGAGACTGATGATATGAATGTTCATATTGAACAAAAGGAAGAGTCAACTGCCTTGCAAGAAGATGAGGATCCTGCAATTTTGCTGGGGGCTAATGTTGATGTGGTGGATACTGATGTAATTATATCTATGAAGGATGATGGGAACATGCCTCATGTGGAGGAAAAAATTAATGGACAAGGAGATAATCCATTGCAACTACAAGATAAAGTACAATCAGGAGTAGAGGCTGAGTTGATGGAGCAATTACAGATGAAGGCTTCGATACTAAGTGAGGAAAAAATAGGAGATCATTTTGATATGGAGGAGTGTGGAAGTGGTAATAGAGATGAACAAGCTTTGATGATTAACCCACAAGATCAGCAGGTCACAAAATTGAGGGGAAATTCTCCTATGAGGGATTTGCATGATTTGGTTTCTCATAATATTGAGGAAGTTTTTAAATCAGACTCAGAATGTAAGGAAATTATTGATGATTGCTATGAAACTGATGTCATAAACACAGTTTTACAACAAGTAACAAAAGAAGCTGGTTTATCACCTGTGAAGAATTCAAGAAAATCAAAGAAGCAAGGGAATCAAAAAGCATTACCATCAAGGGTGCTGTTAAAGAGGGGTGCTAAGAACAATGTTAAATCATAATGAAATCACTTTTCTGGAATATAAGATCTGTGAGAACTCAAAAAGCTTTCCATAGAGTTCAAATGCTTCATAGGCATCACAAATTCTTTTTGATAGCATTAATGGAACCTTTCCAACATGTTAGACAGATTCATCAGTATAGGAGAAGATTGGGAATGCCATATGCCAACTTCAACCGTAATGGTAGAATTTGGTTTTTTGTGAATGATAATGTTGATGTGGAGATTATTGATAATACTGAGCAGCAGATTACTTTTAAGCTCAATTTTCTATCCCTGAATAAATTTTTGATTTTTACTATGGTCTATGCTAAGTGTGACAATGGAGAGAGGTTAAATTTGTGGGATAGTCTATATTGTCAGGCTGCCAATATGACTCTTCCTTGGCTGATTGGCCGAGATTTTAATGTTATATTAAATGAGGAAGAAAAAATTGGAGGACTGCCAGTATATCCTCAGGAATATGAAGATTTTACATTTTGCGTTAACTCTTGTGAATTGTCTGAAATAAGTTACAAGGGCTGTCCTTTTACTTGGTGGAATGGTAGAGCAGATAGAGATTGCATTTTTAAAAGATTGGATAGGATGTTATCAAATGAATAGTTTCAGAACTAGTTTGGACATTTAGAGGTTGATCATTTATCCAGAACTGGATCAGATCATGCTCCTATGTTGTTATCATGTGGTGATCAAATGTAGCAATTTGTCAAACCTTTCAGATTTTTAAAATTTTGGACCACACATGAGGAGTTCCAAGATATGGTGAATCAATATTGGCAATCAGATAGTACTTTGATGTTTTTCTGTCTTTTAAGCAGAAAATGAAAAAGGTTAAAACAGCTTTATCTCTTTGGAGTAAGCAGGATTTTGGGGATATCTTCAAGCAAATATGTATTAGGGAAGATATTGTTAGAGTTAAGGAGCAATTATTTGAAAAATATCCCTCAGAAGTAAATAAAATAGTCTTGCAAAGAGCACAAGCTGAACTGAAAAAGTACCTGCATTATGAAGAAGAATTTTGGAGACAAAAATCTGGTTTTGACTATTTTTCAGAAGGTGATAGGAATACTAGATTTTTCCACAATATTGTGAATGGTAGGAAGAAGAAAACTCATCTTGGTAGAATTCAGAATGCAGATGGAAATTAGATTGAGGGTACAGATAATATTGCTGCTGAAGCAATTTCTTTTTATCAGAAGCAGTCTTCATAGGAGAATGAAGGTGTTGATTTTGCCCTTTTGAATCATATTCCTAATATGGTTATACAGGAAGATAATGATCTTATATGTGGCATGCCATCCTTAGAGGAGGTGAAACAAGCAGTTTTTGAATTGGCAAGTGACAATGCAAGTGGTCCTGATGGTTTGACAGGTTCTTTCTACCAATCCGTTGGGAAACCGTAGGTTCGAGATGTCTTTCAAGTGGTAACACTTTCTATGAAGGTCATACTCTTCCTAAATCCATAACACACACTAATCTAGTGTTGTTGCCCAAGAAGAATGCAATTGAGACCTTCTCAGATATGAGACCTATCAGTCTTAGCAATTTTATCAACAAAGTCATAACTAGGGTGATTCATAATAAGTTGGATAAGGTACTGCCTAGATTGATATCTGCTAATTAGTCAGGATTTGTCAAAGGAAGGAACATTATTGAGAATGTCTTATTGACAAGAGAAATTATGTCAGACATTAGATTGAGAGGGAAACCAGCAAATGTAGTCATTAAGCTTGATATGACTAAAGCATATGATATATTATCATGGTTATTTCTAACAAGGGTGCTGAGGAGAATGGGATTTGCTGAACAATGTATTGACTTGATCTGGAGGTTGATAGCTAATAATTGGTACTCAGTACTCATTAATGGCCAGGCTCATGGTTTTTTTTCACTCATCTAGGGGTGTTAAACAAGGGGATCCTTTGTCTCCTGCATTGTTCATTCTAGCTGCAGAAGCACTTTCAAGATCTTTGAACGCTTTATTTCTGAAAGATGAGTTCAAGAGCTATGGCATGCCTAAATGGAGTCCCAATCTCAATCATCTGGCTTATGTAGATGATACAATTATCTTTGCTTCTGCAGATCCCACATCTTTACAGTTAGTTATGAAGACTGCAAGGAATATGAACAAATATCTGGTTAGCTGATCAATGAGAGAAAAAGTTCATTTTACATGTTCTCTAAAGTGGATAACAATATTATTCAACAAGTTGCTGCTATCACTGGTTTCACTAGAGGTTCCTTTCCTTTCATGTATCTTGGATGTCCCATATCTCATACAAGGAAGAGGAAATCTAATTTTTTTTGAATTAATCAAGAAAGTCAAAGACAAGTTACCAGCATGGAAGGGCAAATTGTTATCTCCTGGTGACAAGGCAATATTAATCAATAGTGTCCTACAGAGTATTCCAATACACTTATTATCAGCCATAAAGCCTCCTAAATGTGTTATTAAGAAGATTTATCAAATTTTTGCAAAAATTTTCTGGTGTAATAAAGAGGACATTAAGTCAAGGCATTGGGCTGGTTGGTTGAAAATGTGTTTACCTAAGGAGGAAGGTAGATTGGGCTTCAGATCTTTATTTGATGTGTCTAAGGCTTTATGTGCAAAATTATGGTGGACGTTTAGAACATCTAATACATTATGGGCAAATTTCATGTGGAATAAATACTGCAAGAAGCAGTATCCACAGTATGTGCAATGGAAAGGTGGTACACAAGTGTGGAAAATGGTCCTAGAGGCTAGGGACAATATTGAACAAGTGATCTGGTGGGAAATAAAGAGTGGAACAGCTAATATTTGGTTTGATAATTGGACCAAATTAGGTGATATACACTATGTATTATCTGATATTCCTATTGATGAATCTATGGAAGATGTTAAAGACCTGATAGGAGGTAATGAATGGAATGTTAGCATATTACAACAGCTTTTTCCAGCTGATGTGGTAGAGTATATTCTAAAGGAGTTGGAGTTGAGAGAAATTTCAGAGCAGTGGGATAAATCTTGGTGGATGATGACTAGCACTGGTAAATTCACAGTTTCTAGTGCATGGGACCTGCTAGGACAAAGAGATCATGTTTCTGAGGACTATAAGAACATATGGCCGAAGGGTCTTCCTTTTAAGATCTCTTTCTTCTTATGGAGGTTATGGAAATTCAAGCTACCTGTGGATGAAGTTCTAGCAACTATTGGAATTAATATAGTTTCTAGATGCTGCTGTTGCATAGAACATATGTCAGTGTATAAAGTTCTGCATGAGATCAATCAAAATATCCATCTGCTATGCAAGATAAGATTTCCTTCAATGCAGAATATTCCTCACACGTGGCCTGATATCATTGACTATTTTGAATCATTTAGACCTGTTATCAGGACACTTGTAGTGAAATGGCAATTACCAGCAAGGGGTTGGTTCAAATGTAATACAGATGGTGCTGCTAGAGGAAATCCAAGCCCTAGTTCCATTGCCTTTTGTGTTAGAAATGAGGAGGGTAATCTCAGATATGCAGCAGGGCAAACTATTGCAGAAGCTTTGGCCATCAAGAAGGGAGTTGACTACTGCATTTCTCATCAACTTGTTTCTCTAGTTGTGGAAACTGATTCTTTAGCTATGAAGATGTTCATTTCTGGAACATGGGAGGTTCCACGGAGCATTACTTTGGTGGTTCAAGAGATTAACAGATTAAGGAGGGGAAATATGATGATTGTGGAGCACATATACAGAGAAGGAAATGACCTGGCAGACTTTTTAACTAACTATGTTTTTGATTTGCAGGTACACAACATTTTCATAATTTTCAGGATCTTCCAATCAAGGCTAAAAGACTTTTCAATATAGACAAAGCTCAAATTCCTAATCTTAGGATCAGACATGGGAAGGATAACATATTACAGGAGTTATAGCTTGAATCAGACATTGCTACTGATTCTGCGAAGACAATGAAATAACTATGATGCATGTCTAGGCCATATATACTTCTTGTGTTGAAATAGAGATGAACTGGTGAGGAATCTTGTTATGGGTGGTATTAGTGTGCATGCATGCTCATTCCCATGCAGGAAGTCTCAACATGTTCAACAAAGCTTCAACACTTTTCTGGAAATGGCAACAGATTGGATCAGTGACCATTAGAGCAAAAATAGCATAGAAAGCTGATACTGTCCTAGATGTCTGAAGCAAATTCACCTGACTGAAGTCCATAACACCTGGTGAGAGCTTGGAGGTGTGATAAATGGATGCAAGTCAAGACTATAGGACCTCTAGCAGCTTTATTTATGTTTGATGTTGTAATGGTTTTCTTTTTTTGCTCTAGTTTTCTTTTATCTTCTTTTTCTCACTAACCACTTGGTTAGTTTCTGTACAGTTTGGTTGATTTTTAATAAATTGCCACTATTTCGGTGGTTTTCAAAAAAAAAAAAAAAGAGGGTAAAAACCTCCAGAGGTCTACCCAAAACTAAATCCACTATGCACGGAAAGGGCACCAGCTGAAATCGGTAATGCAGATTGAATAGGGCGGCCAGAATGGTACTAATGACTATTGACCAAATGGACCCCACCGCTAGAAGACGAACCACTGAAAGTGCCGAACCGGTGAATCCTCTTTTTATCACTCCCACCGTAAGCCTAAATCCTCGCAGACTCGACCTCAGTAGCACTATTGACACCTAATTTTTGACATTTCGTAATTATTTTGATTACTCAGTCCTTGGAAATTAAATAAAATGAGCCATGCATCTGAAAGGGTTTAAATAATTTTTATAGGTTGTTCAGATCAATATTTTACTCCTCTAAATTGGTGAAAGGTTTTCATGACATCACAAATTTATTTAGAAATTGATTGGCACTTTTATGACATTTATGAGATGCTTATTAGATTTAATCAAAGAAAAAGGGTATTTTGATTTAAAATAATAATCATGATTTAAATTGTTAAATCATCAAAATCAAAATTAGCAAATACTTTATTTCCTTTAATTCTTGAAATTTGAGTAATTTACATAATTAACCATTTCACCCTTTAATTTTCATTTTGCATAATTGCGTAATTTGTCAAAAAAAATTATTTATAAATTATCTATAAATATTTTGAGTAGCCAATTAAGTTGTCCTTTTTGCAAATTGATGTTTAAATTATTTAATTATTTTTGTTATGACCATAATTAATTTGGCCAATTCATGGTTTAAGGAAATTGGGGTCATTTTTGTAAAATTAGCCTCTTAATGGCCTTAATTGAAATAACCAGATTCATTGGCTTAAATTAATTAAGGTCATTAATGCAATTTAATTTTTAAACCTGCTAATTAGGCCAAATTTGGCCATAATTGAAATAATTAGTTGGGTCGAAATCAATTAGGGCCATATTCACAATTTTAAGCCCATTAACACAATTGGAAATTTTTATTTATTTATTTATTTTAATAGGTTAATCATGTCTAAATTTTATCTATAGTTAAAATACCATCAATTTTAATCTTTATCTAAGTATCAAATTATCATTACACACACACACAACCAGGTACACACACACACACATATATATATATATATATATACACACACACTAGGTATACATATATATATATATATATACACACTAGGTATACATATATATATGTATACCAAAGGGCCAACCTTTTAATTTTTTTTTTTTTAAAAAAAAATTCGGACCGAGTCCAGCCCAAATGGGCATGACCAGGCCCATTCTCATTTAGATAAGGGGAATACACCCCCCTTTCATTTTATTTTCATGCCAAATACCCCTTCCCCCTTTCCCCTTTCTCTCTCTCTCTCTCTGCCTCTTCTGCGTAAAACCCTAACCTGCTGTCTGCAACTTCCTTTCTCTCTCATCTTAAAATGGAAAAATCGCAGTGCATGTGTGAAGTACCCAGCTTTTCCAATGATATTTATATGCAAATAATAAATGCAAAGGCTGTTTTCACTTATATCTTTCCCAAATCGGTAATGTTTTCTTTTCCTTTTGTTTTTCTTCGAGATTACTTAGTCAAAATCGATTCTTATTGTTTGATTTTTGTTGTATTGGGTTCATTTGCTTGATTTTCATTGGTTGGGGTTGACGGGTTTTGGATCGAGCCAAATGAGGCTCAGATCTGGCCGTTCATTTGTTTGATGAGTTGTTTAAGCCGTAGATTTATTTTTTAAGTTCATTTTTAGGGAGAAAGCGTTTGTCCCACATCGACATTTTGGAAGTTTGAAATGTGTTTGGGGTTCTATATAGAGCCCCAACCCCCTGAGAATGTGGGGGGAAAGGAGGAAGAAAAAAAAAAAAAAGGAAAAAGGGAGTTTTAGTTTTGAATGTTTTGGAAGCCTTGAAAAAAAAAGAGTTTTCAGAGGTTAGAAAAATTGGAAAAATTAAAAGAAGGCTAGAAATTTCGATTTTCAAGCCTCTTAAGTATAAAAATTTTAAGACTTCGACTAGTTTGAGGTATTCTGAGTTCTAAAAATTTATTTTCCTTTTATTTTCAAGTTTGTATGGTTGAGTGTTGTCTTGGAAGCACAAAGGGCTTCCAAATTCGATTTTGACCAAGGCTGCACTGTTAAAAGGTAATATTCTATTCCTTTTACTAATTTTGTTATGGTTTAGTAGTTAGTTTATGTGATAGTAGCCTGTTTGATGTTAGTTGGTTGTTGGACTGCCTGTTGGTTCAACTAAATGATAATGTGCTACTTGGGTGATGTTTAAGATTCATTAGTTTGTTCGGATGTGGAGATTACTTCCTTGATTTTCAAAGTACATGTCTAACATTAGTAAATAGTTGTTGATATAGACTGAATATATGAGTTTTAGACAATGTGTTGATGTTGTGCTATAAATATGGCTGAACAGCTTGTTGTGTGTTCTATTAGATGACTGAAATTTCCTGTTTGGCTGTTCAAACCTTAAACATTGACAAGAACATGATTATATGAGTTATAATAAGTAATTTAGTGAACCTTTAAACAGTATTGATCCTATTTTAATGCAGTGGAATGCTAAAATGCTGTGATGATTTGTTTTAAATTATTTAAGGCAGTTGCTCTTTCTTGGATGAGAGTATGTTAAACTTGATTCTTCAATCTACTTCCATAGGTCTGTATGCTTTGTCTATGTTAATATGTTAAACTTGATTCTTCAATCTACTTCCATAGGTCTATATGCTTTGTCTATGTTAATTGGATAGTATGAATTATAGTTAGGATAAACAAAATAAAGGATCATGATTAAACTGAGGTAAGGATGAAAGAATCCAGGCATACTTATAGGGGTCTTTGGTGTGTTTAAGGCATTAGAGTAAGGTCAAAAGGGGCCTGTTTGCATCTGAGTGGGTCTGAATCTATATGAATCTATTTGAATGTGTTTGTATTAGCCTAAAATGGCTTTGAATAGTTGTATGCTATATATGAAAAGTAATTTGAAACAACAACACCTTAGAACATGATATAGAAGTCTTTAAATGAAATTTTGGGATTAAGGTTCATTCATGTAGTAACAGATTCTTAAATGGTCCATTAGGAACTAATGTAGGTTTATGAAGTTATAAATTATATAAAAGGAATCAAAGTACCTAGATACAACTAGGATGATTGTGTGTCATGTTTGTTTCATTCGAGCAGAGTTCAGTCCTGACATTCATGTTATCAGACCGTCTCTTTTTCTTATCTAATTCATGTTTGAGTTTTCCAAAAGAAGTCTAAGGGGGTTAAAAAAGATGATTGAGTCCTAATGTGCTCTTAACTATTAAAAAATGATTATTCAATTGGTGAAAAGGAGTTGTTTGAGTCTAAAGGTTGATGTTCAGTCTGAATTTAAGCTTTTAAGTGATTAAATGTTCCAACCTTCTTAATGTATTGATGTCAAAAAGGAATTTAAAATGGTTTTTGCATAGTTGGGACCCTAGACTGAGTTGATTAAAAGATGTTAACTTATGTGGTCAATTAGGTGTTTAGATGAAATTCAGCTTAAGGGCAGTGTCAAACTACTCTTGTCCTCAAGTTCTTGGTGACTGTCATTAGGTATGGGGATAAGGTAAGGGAGCTAGGGTTGCCTTGAGAGAGTAAAAGGTGAGCTTAGGCATGAATTGAAGGTGGTGACCAGTGGGGCCTTTGATCCCTTTATACTGAAAGTAAGGCTCAGGAGAGGGATGAGGAGGTGATGACCTCACCCAATCCTGTTTCTCTTTCAGAGCCCTGAGGCTTCCTTGTCTTCCTAAACCTTGTTCTCATGAATGTGGGATTCACTGAGATCTTGGGATCGGTCAAGGATAGCTTATCATGCCTTGGGGGGGGGGGGGATTCTTGAGATTCCATGCCATTTAAAACTAAGTTAAAAAAAAAGGTAAGAGTCTGTCACATTTTGTCATAATTAAGGGGATTAAAAACTCTTATTAACTAAGTACTAAAGAGGTAAGTTACTCACTAGGGTTTGAATTAATGTTTTTTCCCCCCGTAGTTTAACCTGGTTGCTTTTCTGTTTGCTTCATGATGAATATATTTAAAACTTGTGTGATACATTTATGTGTGGACTTGTCTATGTGATGTGCTAGACTTAGTTGGAACTTAGGGAAAAGGCATCTAGTTAAACTAAGATTGGTAAGGACCCTTTGTTCTTAAACCTAAACTATGACACCTAGACTTTAGTGGGCATTGTAGTATAACTTAGATTAAAAAGGTAAAATTGTGCTTTGTCTAGCAAGGTGTGATTCTATGTTGTTGGTGTGTTTAAAATCCCATCATGTTAGGAAGTATGGAATGAGATAACTGAATATTGATTCTATATTTTAAAAGATGAATATTGATAAGCTGAAATTGGTTTGATGTTATTGTTTGGGGGATATGGTGAGTATTCTTAAAAGCAGGATGAACCACTTGACCTAGGATGGTCTTTTCAAGACACCTCAAAGAGAGGATAGGGAAGAGCCAAGCCTAGCTTGACTCATAGTACCTACCCTCCAAATGAGGGGTGTCATGACCAACCTATGGACCATGGGAAGCATTCCTATCTTGAGGATATATTGGCCTTCCTAAAATCTCACAATTTTACCAAAAGGTTGGAAATAGAAAGAATTGGGAAAATCAGCTTGTTTAAAGGATTTAAAGGTAACTTAGGGAGTTAAGGAAAAGAGACTGGTCATTCCAAGAGGATGATTTTGCCTTCTTTTAAAGAGAAATGAACTAGTTTAAGGCTGCTGACAATAAGTGCCCTGTTTGGAATTTAAAAAATCATGAGTTGCTAAGACTTGTGTTTAATTTAATGCCATTCTTGTTTCTATGGGACTTGGTGACATACATAGCTGACCCCTTCCCCTTTTTATTTCAAGTGGCAATTTATATGAAATCTTTTTGGGAATGCGCTCTTACTACTGTTGTACTAAAACAAAGGTTCTTTTCTGTGGTCTTTTCTTAAGAATATAAAGTTGTACAGTCTCAGTTTCATCTGTTGTTGTTTGGTCCGGACTTCTTCGTGCTCCAATCCTGTTTTTGATGATTCTAAGTCATAGAATTTTTCCTCTTTGTCAACCTCCTTCTACTGTGCTTCGGTTATCACATTAAACAGTTCCCATTTCCTGCTATGAGGGTTGTTAACATATGAAGTTGATGAATCACTTATTTGATATCTATAAGAGTTAAAGTTAGACTTTAATTAGCTATGGTTTTGTCCTTGAACATTGTTCTAATGGACAAGGCTTAATTAAGTGAATGAAGTAACCTTGAGATCTACAGCTAAACACCTAAGAGTATTGATAAACACAGAATATATACAGGTTAACAAAAAGGAAGTGGAATATATACATAGTATACAGTTGGCATACACATCCCATGTGTATATCACAAGTATACTGTGTATATATCAGAGAATGGGCCAATTATAGGTAGCATGTATGTATGAGTAAAAGAAGATTGTTTGTTTGTATCATCTATTTTACTTATATCTTGAAGCTATTGTGTTATTTTTATACATCACTGCATTATCACATCTGCCTCAGCCTCTTTGCCACGATTTTGAATTTACTTTTAATGTTGCTTGTATGTGAACCATTTCCTATGTAATGATGCTTGTGCACAACTTTGGGATTACGTTGTATATTATGTCAACACTGGGTTTTGAGAGTTTGAGATGGTTTGAAGGATAGGTCTAGCTAACCCCTCCCCCCCCCCCCCCCATATCCAGCCATGCCTGGGGTTTATGAAACCCCTTGGAACTTGTGCGGTATCAGGAAGAAGGGTGGCGACAACCTTTTCCCTTTGGTATGGTATGAGTTGGAGTTTCAGTGAAGGCAATAGTATGTGATCAAGTCCTTTAGTTGTGCATTTGTAGTCAAATGGGATGTATATGCAGGGGCGGATTTACCTTAGGCTCAGAGGTGTCGTGACACGGCTTCGTCGGAAAACTTTACTAAGTATGCTAGTATAATTAAAAGGCAGAAATAGATCAAGAATAAATATAATGAAATGACATTGCTCACCAGAAAGGCATGCGCAGCTCAGCTGGTGAAGCGTCTCTATTTTCTACAATTAGTCGCGAGGTCGAACCTCAACAGCTACATTCTGGTTTCTTTTTTATTTTTTTAACGTTTTTAACATACATGTCCAGGTTTAGATTTCTTCAAAGTAAGAAATACTTCAGTAGTGTCCAAATTCAAACTGTTGACTTCTTTGATATAAAAATCATATGTAACGTCTTTGAAGTAAATAACATATTTAACCAATTAAGTCTAGGATCATTTTTTTTGTTAACAGTTTTCTAGTTATCCTACTATTCTTTTTTCTTTTCTTCTCATTTTCTTTCTGGCACCAATGAAATTGATTTAGAACATATACAGAAACAAATAAATAATGAGTTTTTTGGTTTGGTACCTTATATAAAAAAAAACGCTTAGTATTATTTCTAGTAAAGTTATTTTGAATATATTTTTAAAAAAATAAAAAAACTCATCGAGAAGAGTTGTAGTAATATACATGAGTTGTGTTTTTTATTTATTTTATATTATGTCATCCAATCAGAGGTCCGCGTTGTTTAATTAAATCAGTCCAATTTTAAATCCAAATCAATTAAAAAAACCGACCCAAATTAATGAAAAATGACATGAATGAGGGTAACAGCAATGGCATAATGAGCCAAACTATTGACGAGTGGCATAAATGAGCCATTTCGGATAGTTCGATGGCATATTTGAGCCTTTTCTGTTTTTAATATGATGTTACCATGCTTTATTTATTTACTTCCATCTTAAAATGTGACACCGCTTGCCAAAAATCCTGCGTACGCCACTGTGTATATGCATATATGTGTATAGCTATGCTAGTAATAGGATCATCAAACATAGATTATTTCGATTCCTTTTCTTTCTTCCCCTCCTACTGAACCATTTGGGCCAGCGTCCAACCAGCCTGTTGGGCCAAGGGCCCAATAGGAATATTCTTTCAAAAACTGTTAAGTCTAAGAAGAGAAAGGGAAGCTAATATTATTGAAGGCCCAGTCATGGGTGAGAATGTCATGAAGACCTAACCATGGGTAAAAATGGTCTATTAGGGGTTTGGTACACCCCTAACATATTCTTCTTTTTCCGTAAATTTTATTATGATAGCTCCTTTATTTGATTAAAGTGTTGTATTTGTATGGTTGAAAAAACAAAACTCACATTATTATTGGAATCATTTATGTTTGGACTAGGCATCTTAGGTGAACAGTGCATATGCCGTTTAGTTCGACCTCAGGACCCGACGTGATTGTTACACCCCGTACTTTTATACGTAAAGTTTCGTCGTAAGTTAGTTGACACAGATTTAAAAGGCGAGGTTGTTGTTAAGGTCATAAGGGATTATACATGCTCATTATTCATGCATGAGAGCTTGGTTTCATGTTTAGTAAGTATCGGGAAGGTTGGATGCTAAGTGAATCGAAGAAATTAAGTTTGTCGAAACTTTGAGAAAACTTGGCAAAATTCCGGACAGGATTTTTGGGTCCACTTGTGAGGGGCATAGCTCCTAGAATACATGGAGTTTCGGAATCCACAACCTATGTAAACATAAGTTTAGAGAGTCTTCTTTTCAATGCAACTGACAGATCACAATTTGAAGATGTAAGGTGGAAATTATGAACCGTCGGATATCGACGGTCCGTAAATGCACAAAGACGGACCGTCAATGTGCAGGCGGTGGCCGACCTTCTTGTTTATATTACGACTTCATTTCATTTTCTCCTCATTTTTTATCATACCCTAGAATCCCAAATGCTCTCAAATAGCCCCTGAACCTCTTCAAAGTCTAGAAAACAAGTCTTACAAGATTAAATCCAAATTAAACCCCTCCAAAGTCAAGGACGCATGGGAGTGATATTGTTGGAAGGAGAAAATTTGAGTTGCTGTTGTTGTTGTTGCTGCTGATCTTTGACCATAGTTATAGATGAGTTAGCCTTGAAAAGGTAAGATTCTAACCTTTCTCTACATGTTTTATGAAATAAAAGTGTTAGATATATTGTTTAGTTAATGAATCATGGAGATTAAAATGAAAGACTACATATGTGATTGATGTTGTATTGATGGGCTGTTTTGAGGTGATTATGAGTATTGTTCTGAATGAAAACCATGGTTAATGACATTAATTAAACGTCCTTGACGTTGTTGTGTATGAACATATATTCATGGATATATTATTGAAGAGAAAGATGCAAACTTGAAGCAAGAAAGTAAAACCAAGAATGATACTTGCTGGCTCTTTGGGTTGAGATTGTAGAGTTATTTGAGAGCTGTTTTAATGGATTGATTACATGTATAGTGTTATGATGCTATGGGATTGTTGTTGGCTCAATTTGGTTCTTGACGTAAGTCGTTATTATAAAGGAAATGATGTCCAAATTTACATACGACACCTACTAGCTTGGACTTGGCCTATGAGGGTTTTGTGAATTGATCTTGGTTCTCAATTGTCTTGTTTAGATTTATGACCGCTGAACGATGAAGGGTTTAATACTAGCTGTAAATGGAACAGGTATGTTAAGGCTACCTCTTTCCTTCTTTTTGGCATGAATCATATGAGAAAAACGAAACGAACGAACAAACGTTATCCATAATGATTCCATTCTTAGAATGATAGAAAGCTTACATTTCTTTGGATTCCTGATAATGTTATTACTTCATTTTTATGATTCTAGAATTTATCTTGTGATCATGAATCCAATAAATGTACGATATATTGAAAATGTTTGCTCCATAACGATATTCAGAATTTACCGACTTTACGTCACTCCAAAAGGCTCAGATGTCACCTTTTGAGTCCGCCCGTATATATGTGTGTGTGTATATATATATATATATATATAGTATACACTTATTTTACCACACCGATCCGCGCTATAGTCGACCGGGTACGACACCTACTTTGTACACCACTGCAGTTGGGTACGGATAACACCGATCCTGTCATGGCCGGGGACTGATAACACCGAGCCTATATTTTATGGTCGGGTATGGTATTATGATATATGTATATGATTTTTTTTTTTGAAAGAGAGCATGCATATCATATGCCCTTAAAGGCACTTCCAGATGTACAGAGTTATACCGACATATTCAGATATACAGATTGACTCTCATGTCCTAGATTTCTTTCATGGTTCTTATATATGTTGTTTTCATGCCTTACATACTCGGTACATTATTCGTACTAGCTCCCCTCATTGTCCTGGGATTTAGTTTTCATCTGCATGTCTTGAGATCTGAGTTGGTCATCCATCCGCAGATATCAACTGAGGTGATGTTCTTTGCTCCCACTTGTTCTGGAGTTGCTTGTGAGTTAACATGGTTATATTTATGCATATGTATGGGTATGGCGGCCTGTCCTAACCACGTTATGACATGTACTCTAGTAGAGGCATGTAGACAGTTATGTGTAGTCAGCAGATACAAGGTCTTGTGGTATAAATATATATGGCAGCCTTGTCGGCTTGCTCAAGTATTTCAGTGAGTTTACATATTCATGTTTTATAGGCTATCATATGTTTAGGCATGTTCTTACACGAGTCAGTAAGATTATCACATGACGGCCCTATCGGCCCATCTATGTTTGGGTTTTTGTTAGAGATATATGTCAGGTGGTGCTTGACTCATACGGTCAGGTGCCCGTCATGGCCCTCCAGTTTGGGTTGTGACAAAAGTGTTATCAGAGCAGTTCTTTCCTAGGGTTGTATACAAGTCGTGTCTAGTAGAGTCTTGTTTATGGGTGTGTTGTGCACCATACTTATAAGCAGGAGGTTGCAGGATATTTAGGATGGTTACCTTCCTTTTATATTCTAGATCGTGAGCCAAGTCATAGGATTTGAATTTCCTAACACTAACTCTGATTATTTTATGGCTGAAAGATGACTTCTATAGGAGAAGAGATGAGTGGTTCAAGGGCTCCAAGGATGAGTTATTCTTATGAGACCGATCCTTTTGAGGATGTGCCCTCTATTGAGACGGATCCATCTAAGGATATATCTTCTATAGAGATTGTCCGCCAAAAATTCAGGAAGAATTAGCAGAACATACAAGGAACCAGCAGATAATGGGAGCCAATCATGAGGTCCCACACTATGATAGGTTATTTAATGAGGTACGGCCTTCTGTGAGGCCGGGGAGGTAACAGACGGAAGAACCAAGTAGCTAAGGTTTAATGGTATCCGCATAATAGGGATGTAATGATAATAATGGTCAAGCTGACATGACTAGTATAAATGATACGTTTATAAAGAAATCAGTTGTTGAAGCAACCTATGAAAGGGCAACAAGAGGGAGAACATCCTTATCTACCGTTAGATTGATTTGTGCTGGATCAAAGTTCCAGAATAGGATCAAGGTAAGAGTTCCCTATAGCATTGAGTTAATAGTGATAATGAAATGCAAATTTGACTGATCAATTACAGAAAGGAGTAAAGGAACTATTACAGAAAGAAGGCTTTGTGAGTCTATGGGTTCTTATCCTATTTAAGAAGACTGGTTAATGAAGGATTCAGAAAGTAAACTTACAGTTCTGCAAGAAGGGTGTTCAAATATGGTATATAAGACGAGCTTTATTAGCTTGTACCCCTTTTTATACTAATATCCTTGTGTGGCCGAGTTGTGTATCATATGTATTTTTTATGGGTAGCCCTGTGAGGCTTTGGAAGTATTTTATAGGCTGTGTGCAGGTTTGGGATAGTAAGAATTACAGAGGAAACTCTACAAAAATTCCTCGAAATTTAAGTTATTTTAGTATATGTGTGCTGCAAAGGTAAGAGGTCGCTATAGACCGAAGAAGTTTAGTAATGAGTGATTGAAAGAGAAGTTAGCAGTAAGTTCACTAAGAATTGACCCTATGTGAGGAGGTATAAATAGTAAGATAGCGCTATATGTAAGTGAGGAAGCGGATAGAAGTACTAGAAAGAATTGACATGTTCCCTACGAGTAGAAATTAAATAAGGACCCAAATGTTTAAGGAAGGTCAAGAGAGACAAGTCGTTTCGAAGGCAGTTTTCTAACCTATATATATAAGAGTCACATTGGTATCGAGTACTAAGATGTATCTCCGAGCTTTTGAGGTGTTGAGTATGTTATTTCATGTGTACCAAGGTATAAGCTTATGACTATTAAGTTACGAAAGGATTAGAGGTTAAATGAATCGGAATGATTTGAGGTTGCGAGGCTGTGCAACTCGACGGGTAGAAGGACGGAACACGTCGAGCGAGAACCTTGCACCATCAATCGCCCGAGAAATCATCACCGTCGCACCTCCCTTGGCCTCTGACCAAGGCACGCACAATGACGCCAACGTCAGGATGGATGCCACCGGCCAAAGTAAGGACGATGCTTCGATGTGCACTGTCGAAGTGACGCAGTGGTTGAGCTTTTGAGAAATTATATATTGACCCCTATGTTTTATTAAGACATAAAGAGAAATTGGTGTGCATATATATATGTATAGTACGAGTGCAGGTTAGCAGATCAGAGATGGATTCATTGTTGACGACTAAATTTTATATGTTTGATAGACCAAATCCTATAGGTAATTAATAAGGAAAAATGTTATATGGGATTGAGGATAAGCTAAGGAATGATTATATGAAGAAGGGGTCATTGTGACTAACATGGAAGGAATGATGAGTAAGGAAAGAATAGGACAATGAGTCGATAAAGAGGGTGATACGATAACTAGGAGCAAGATGACAAAGGACAGCAAGTTAAAGGATGAGTGGAGAGTGAGCAATGACATTATGAAGTATTCTTAATTAAAACAAATGAAAGGAAAGGTTTAGCAAGGAAGTTGATAATTAAACGCCTACCCGCTATAATGGCTACGATAAATGCAGTATGAGGAAGATACAATTCCCACAGGTACTTTTGTGTTAGGAAGGAAATTAGTCCTTTAAGACGATTGAGATTAAGACAAAGCTATCAAAGATTGGTGATATGTGATTATTTCAATCAAGACACGAGGCGTTATAACTAGTAAATGCTTCAGTTCCCCAAGCATCAGTTAAGAATGGATTTCTCGCCCCTCCTAAGTACACTTAGCAATCACACCATAATTCCAATGATTCCTCAAAGTAACAAAGGATCATCCGTTATGGCATCGCGGACTGATTTGAGGAAATTCCAAAAGGGCCCAATTCAAATTCAAATTAAAGTTGCTGCCAAGGGTGAAGTTTAAGATGTTCTTGGTAATGCCCAAGGTTATCTTAGTACATGTTTTGTCATCTAAAGAGAAAGAATACGAGGCAAGGCACAAGAGTGGAACGAAGCATTGTTTTTATGTTGTTGAATTATTTTGAGGATTCAAGAGGTTGTTATGAATAAACGTCGGGGATAAAGGATATAAGTAAGTTGTTCTTGATGTTCTATCACGATAAGATGAAGCTATTAAGAGGGGAAGAATAACTGCAAAGATTAAGATAGAATGCTTATGAGTCTCATTGAATAAGAAATATAGGACGGCCATGAGTTATTTTAGACAAGATAAATTACGTTTAGAAATGAATTAAGGTTGTGAGACGAACAAGATTCGAAACTGTAATGAGAAATGAATGATGAGCGGGAATCCATTATCCGGTTAAGAAAATGACAACATGAAAGAAGTGGAATCTTCTAAAATAGGAATATTAAGACAAAACGAGACAAAACGGTAAGGACGCTTGAAGGGTACTACAAGTAGAGAATCTTCGGAGTAACATATAGGCAATATAAGACTATTTGACGAGACGTAATAAAAGGAAAGGTATAAGTCAAGTGGTGAGTTTATATATTATGGTATCAAGAAGAAGGAAGATAAGCGAATAAATATTGATTCATTTCCTATATTGACGACGGAGAACTCAGGATGTTAAGAAAGGATTGAAAGAAGAAGTAAAACCTAGTGAACGAGACCTGTGAGGCTATTACTTGATTCGCGAATATAACATGACATGTCTCTGTTGTTCCCCTATATGAACTATGCATCTTAGAGTTTACAAGTACACCGGATCTATGGATATCTGATATGCCTATAAACAGTGATCATTCAAGTGTGTTAATCCTAAAGTCGAGTTTCAAGTTGCTATAAGGAGATTAGAGTTTCCTTAAGTATATAGTTGTCAGAATATGATTAAAGGAGTTCATAGGACGTCGGTTCATATGAGTGGTATTTAGGATGAAACATATGACAACTCTCAGAATACAGTTGCGAAAAGTAAAGTACATTGAGGATTTATGAGAAGTAACTTGTGTCTAAGCTTAAATTGTAAGGAGTTCAAAGGAACACGACTTGAGATGAACGGCAGGATAGGGAAACTTAAAACTCAGAAAAGGATGGAACATAAACTAAGGATACAGCTTTATAACTTGCAGGTATGACAACGAATGACAGGAAACCCGGCTTAATGAGTCAGAATTTGATAAGATAGGAATATGGCTCGATGCACAGCCAATAAGAGATAGACAATACTCGAAGATAAGTGATCGGATGGTAAGAGTGGGATATCTCAACAAGAAAGTACAAATAGCAGCGTGGAATTGATACTAAGAAAGATAAATGTACTATTACAATAGAACGTAAGCAGGCAAGGGATTGCCATATGAAGAACCTGATGCAACTATTAGCCAGTTCAAAGGAATTGATTGACGAAAGAAGGAACATTTTTAAAGGAATCGTAAGGCAGAGGAATGAAATTTAACTTAAGAAATGAGCGAAAAAAGAACAGAACGAGGTAAATAGTAAAAGAAAGACAAGATAGATAAACTACGAAGACGGAAGCGACAATGTCAAGTAAAGGATATCAAACGATCCTATCACCTTAGAGATAGAAGTGGGAAGAATGTGGTTGCGCCCATGCCCCAAAAAAGTCCAACTTTAGGCAAAATGTTCTAGGACGAGCCACCGACATAAAAATGGTAACGATAATATGATAATGGGGAATTTCGAGTAAGGGTGCTAACGAAAATTTGTGTTACACGAAGGACGGTATCGGAAGAAAATCTTCGGAGAGATATGTAGAATAAAGGCAAACTGGAAAAAAAAATAAAAGAAAGAGTTTCAATACTTGTGATAAGGATAAATAAAGAGTGATAA